>NC_064811.1:20896130-21152192 GCF_023721935.1 Panthera uncia | reverse complement strand
AAAAAAAAAAAAAAAAAAAGAAAATCCATTTCTAGCCCCAATTTTAGACTTGGCTAAATATCAAGAATATATCAGATATTTCTGAAGGAGTAGCTATATATATTTTTTTTATCAGGGGACCCATTCTGCCAGACCCCACCTATCTACACCTTTTAAGCTTTTCTCTTACCTTCTCTTCTCAAAGTCTAGTTTGAAAGCCAACAGTATTTACCAACTTCACTTCTTCTTTAACCCACTCCAATGACACTTTCACTTCCACCACTGTAGTCAACTGCTTTTTGTCAAGATCACTAACAACCTTAACCTCTGCTTTGCCAACCTCATCTCGGTCACCGTCTTATCTGAACTTCTGGAACATCTGACATGGACTGTGCCCTGTTTCTTAAAACGTTTCCTTCCTTGGGGCACCTGGGTGGCTCAGTAGCTTGAGTGTCCCCCTCTTGATTTCAGCTCAGGTCATGGTCTCGCGGTTTGTGAGATCGAGCCCCCTGCCTGGAATTCTCTCTCCCTCTCTCCCTCTGCCCTTCTCCCTTCCATCAAAATAAATAAATAAACATTAAAAAAAAACAAAAACAAAAAAACGTCCTGCCTAAGCTTCTAGGATCTCATGTTCTCCCAGTTCCCCTCATATAGCACCTCACTGGCCACTGCTCGTCTTTTCTGGCTCCTCCCTCTGCTTCCTGACCTCCTAGCATTGTCTTTACATCATGATCTCAGTGTTTATCAACTTCTCCCCCCATTATTAGTCCCCTAATTGGGCTTGTTCAGATTTTTTCTCCTAATTGCCTCCATCTCCAAAAAATTTTAATACCACAGGTCCATAACATCTAGCCATCGTTAGTTCCTGTCCCCACCCCCGACCAACTTCTGAATCCAATCCAGCAGCAAGTCCTGTCCGTTATTCCTTCAAACTACATTATCAGTCAGACCTCTCTGCTACCCTCCTCCTACCAAGTCGCTGCAAGAGCCTCAAGGCCTCTCAGCCTTTCACTTCTACTCTTGTCCCCTTTCCTCAAAGTTGAACACCCACAGAGTTACTACAGTAATCTTTTCAAAAGAAAAATTGTATCACTACTTTGCTCAAAACTCCCAAATGAATCTAGACATAGAATATACTACATTACACTTACAACAGAACCCCAACTCTTTATTGGGCCCTACAAGGTCCTAGGAGATCTGGCCCCTGTCTGCCTCACAGATCTGATTTGTCTCGTACAACTTTCCCCATCCTTTATGATCTTCTAGCTATACTAGCCTTCTCATAATCCCCTAAATACTTTGAGGTCACACCAGCCTCAGGGCCTTAGCCTGGCTGATCCCTAAGCCTAGAATGTACTTCACCTAGACTTCCCCTTGGCTCACTCTCTCTTGACACTCACATCTAGAACCGAGGAATATCACTTCTCTGCAGAGTTCTTCCTTGACTGCATTACTTAAAAAGCCCTCTCACCCTACCTGGTCAATGACTATATGCTACCCTGCTTTACTTTTATCCTATCACTTATCTGTTCCAGTAGTCTTATGAGCATATACACACCTGCAAATTTGTTTACTATCTGTCTCCCTAAAGGAGTATTAACTTCAGGAGGGCAGAATATTTAATTTGCTCAATGCTTTATGCCCAAAACCCAGAATAATGCCTGTCTCACAGCAAGAACTAAATACACATTTGATGACACAATGAATGAATGGAATCAAGTGTCTGATTTTTATCACCTGCAATTAGTAAAATCATTGATGATAAAGTATCCTTACAACAAATATCCCAATATATTTGAGGTAACTTGAGTCTGTCTTTACCTTCTGTCACAAAATAAGACATACTAAAACACAAACTGCTCCATCTTTAAAATAAAGCTCTGTAGTAAAAAAGAAGACATAGTATACTGTAATTTCAAGCCACTCAACAAAGCATGTCGAACAATCAGTTATGCACATAACTTAATCGATCAAGCATTTAGTTTTATGATAAATTCAGCCTCCAGTACTTAATATAGTGCAGGTTCCATTAGAAACTAGAGTGATTACTTTTTTGGACATTCTTAAAAACCACTCAAAGTATCGGGACATGGTCTTAAAACATATCCACTAACTTAAAACTAGGCCTCCCCTTTTTCCAATTATACACCCAAAAGCTTCCAATTGCACATCTAAAAGAGAATGCAGTCTAATGTCATGGTCAAATTCATGCAACCAAGCATGCTCATTAAAAACAGATGAGACAAATTTAGACAACTACCAAAGCAGATCAATCTTCAACTATCTCACACTGCAATCTGGGGCATGCTTACCTTTGCTAAGGTCACAGGCTCTGGATCAGTGGGAATGCAGCTAGTACACAGAAACCTATCATTATTCATTGTAGCAGTAGAGCTGTAGCACTATCATTAAAAGTCTGTCATAAAATGTTTCGTACTGGTCAAAACATGGAAAACAATGACGTTAGAATTCTATATTCTCACAACATACAATTCAGAAACCAAACAAATGAGTAAGCAAATTCAAAAGGTAGGGTCTCTCTTGGGCCTTAATTACTCACCCTCCCAATTCCTCTTTTCCTAGTCCCCCCCATCCCCTTCCCAAAAGGTTAAGACATCGTTTTTGAATTGTCAGTCAAATTCTTCACAGGAAATAAATTCTACGAAGGATTTGAAAACATTTAGTGACGTGCCTGTAAGGAGTGCCAGCTAGCAATTCTGTCCACAAGCCTGTCTTAGCTTAAATTCATTTTTTATTAGCCAACAATATCTTTTCAATCCATAAACCAACACAATTATCCATGAAGAAAATAAATGCTGGCATTAAATGATGTAATAAGGTAGAATTCCAATTACAACTCTTACACGCAGTACTTTTTGAACAAAGTACTCCCTGAATTGAAATTTTTTAAAAAATGTTCAACTTTTAAAAATGTCAGTAGAGTGCTTCCCTGTTTCTTTAAGCACAGTCAACTCTACCAGTTCTTAAGAAAGCCCTTTACTTGATCATACTAGCCATTTGTAACTACCATTCAACTTCCCTCCATTTTCTTGCCTGTACCTCAAAAGGTTGTCCACTGTTTCTCTACTTCTCATCTACCCATTCTCTTAGACCATTTTTTTTAATTGAGGTTAAAATACATAAAAGTTACCATCTTCACCATTTTTAAGCACACAGTTCAATAGTACTAAGTATTCACATTGTTGTACAACCATCACCACCATCCGACTTCAGAACTCTTCCTCTTACAAAACTGAAACTCTGTGCCCACTGACCAGTAACTCCCCACTCCCCTCTCCCCAGCTCCTGGCAACCACCATTCTGCTTTCTTTCTCTATGATCTTGACTACTCTAGGCATCTCAGATAAATGGAATCATCCAGCATTTGTCCTTTTATGACAGGTTTATCTCACTCAGCATAATGTCCTCAAGGTTCATCCATGTTGTAACACATGCCAGAATTTCTTTCTTTTTAAGGCTGAATAATATTCCATCGTATGTATATGCCACATTTTCCTTATCCATTTACCCACTGATGCACATTCAGCTTGCTTCCACTTAAATCTGTTTTAACACTTATTTTGTGTGTATATGTGATTCAATTCCTCCTATCAATGTTTAAATTGATTCTTGAAGGTTAATGACTTTCTTCTTGCCCAGTCTCATGGGTTTGTCCCAATACATCCTTTTTCTCCATATCGGAACTACTAGCCACTTTTCATGTCTTCTCTCTCTACCCACCACTAAGGAAGTGAGGGAGAAGAAATTTATCAAGATTCAAATAACGTAAAGAGACATGAAAGACATGAGACATGTGTTCCTATTACAGAGACGTGAAAAAGAACATTCTTCATGAGGGCTTTCAGCAGATACTCTGCAATACGGAGACTATGCCCTCAACTATGCAACCATCCATTACGTCCTGAAAACGTTTCTCTCTAGACTTTCTGATTTACCTCCCATGTTTCTGATAGCTATTACTTGCTTCATTAGCTAATTCTCAGCTTTTGCCTTATCAGCAGTATTCCCAGGGAGCTATTCTCTTTCCTTCTCTTACTAAACTCTCAAGTCATCTGACTTTACCTATAATACCTTTATGTGAGTTATTAAAACTCTTTGTTGTTAATTTTGTCTGAGAACATAGCCCTTAAGCAGCCATAAACTCCTAGTGATAAACACCTGTTTTATACTTTCTTTTTACCTGATGATAAGGAAAAGAAATGATGATGGAAGTAAAAACTTAATTCAACGCGACTGACATTTACTGTTTCACTTTGTCAGACTGATCTAGACTCTTAATTTTTTTTTTAAGTCAGTAACTTAAGTAAGCATTTGATTTTAAATACTCTAAATCAAAAGTATGTAAATGGTCCACCATTTTCAACAACCTGGAAGAATTCATACTGATAGAAAAAGAAACAGAAACACAAGAGTGGCCAAATGTTAGAAGAATGCTCATTTAGGATGTCTTATTGAAGAGCATCTTAACCAGATGAGAAAGTTAGAAAACAAGCTTTATATGTGCTCAGGACTCGATTTTGATAGAGTAACCATCCACAGAGTGAAAGTATTTAAGTATGATACATACACATACACTATGGGGTTAACCCTATTTTTTATCATTCATTCTCTCTGAGCCACATATTTATATATGTAATAAAACATATATACATATATATGATCCAGAATTACAAAAATGTTTAGAGTTTTCAGAAATAAATCATGTACATATTCAAATAGAAATAGGTTATTGAATATCTCCGAAAATTTTATTTTCAATGCACTTGTAACCTGCATTATTTCTATTATAATTGCTTCCAAACCGCTAAGTAATAATCGATGGAATAGCAAAAAAGACCCAAGTAAACACAGACTTGTTTGGGGGAAAAAAAAAAAAAAAACAAAGTTTTTTTGTACAACTGTCCGTCTTTGAAGAAGAGAATACTATTGTCAACAAACAAGTCCCTTATCTAAAAGAGCAGGAATAAAATTTTGTTCCACCTAAAGTAGAATTTAATGTAGTGAATCTCCTGTAATAATATACATTTTAACATACAGAACTATAACCAGAGTCCATCCTACCCACCCACTTCCCAAAGCAAGGAATGGTAAAGCCAAATTTAACACAAATCTACATGGAATCAATTCCCAACTGCTGGGGAAAATGAAGAAAGAACATTAAGATGTTTAAGAAAGGCTACTGTTTTCTAAATAGTCCATCATAGTGAAAAGTGGACAGCCCTCATTTTTACCTTCTGCAGAAGGTTCTGTTACTGTACTCCAAACTTGAGGTATCCCTTGAGTCTGTGAACATAGCAGAGGAGAAATGTAGAATAACTCAGGTGCATAGAAAACCATAATAAGGCAAATTTACAAACAATTTTAGAATAGTACTTCCTTAAATTATAAGAACATTTTCATCATATGATGAATTACATACTGGAAAATTTGTTACCTGAGAAACAAGTGAGGCTCACAACATATCTATTTCATGAGTTCCCAAAGAAACTGTCAATTTTTAGAACCCAAAGTACAGAGAGATACGATAGGCAATTGTTCTCTGCATCCTATTCTGAGATGGTCTCTATTTCAGAATAAAACCAAAACAACTGTAAAAGACACAGCCATCTCAAAGTGAAGTATCTTCCACAGATTAAACAGACATAATTAATCCTAACAAATCAGTACACACAATGACCCTAAATCTCCAAAAGTCAAGTATTCTGAAGTAAAAAAGGAAAAGGGTCAACAACAAAAGAGAAATAAGAAGAAAATGAAAATTATAAACACCAAAACAGTTAGCACCAATAAACAGATATGAAATAAAGGGAGACTGAAATGCTGACATACAATGATGAATAAATAAGATCAGAAACCTATTATGAGTGCTCAGACCTCATGTAATTTTACAATGAAAAGAAAGCTATTTAATGAATTTTAAAAGGGCATATATTATGCATAGTATAGAAATCAATTCTGATTAATATAGAACAGTGCTTTGCAAATTGATCAAGTAATGTTCATGCTACTCCTCTAACAAAAACGCATGTTAAGCACTTAAAATAAGCCGGTTGACAGTAATAAATGAGCAATACATTTGTGTGACCTGTTCTCTACATACAACTTGGACTACAAAAGACTTTTGTTAGTTAGAACTAACGTTAGAAATAATGGCATTTGTCATTCTGAAATTAGACTCCACCTCAAGAACAGGCCTTCTCTTGTATAAACTGCTTTCTGTAGACAATGAAAACCCAGAACCTCTACAGACGGCTAACAACAGCTTCTCCTGGAGCCAAAAGTATCATACAAAAGTTGAAAAGTGTTAAGAACCTGAGTTAATAAGACAGCACAAGCATATTAAGAGCGCTGTGTTTTTGAAATGTGCTATATTAACTACAAATATCTTGAAAGCAATTGATCCAGCAGAGTGCCTCCCGGTGAAGAGATAACAAGAGATGAAGGGTAATGTACCTTAATGCAACTAACTCCTCGAGCCTTACTTGCCCTCTGTGGACAGACCAACATGTTCTTATTCTATTATCCCACAATGCCTACTACCTATCTCTGTGCTAGATCATATCACATCCTTTAACTGCTTATTAACAGATTTTTCTCCAATAATAGACTCTAGGCAGGTGGAAGACAGAAAAAATATTCTTCATCTGTGTATCTTCAGTAACTAGAACAATGTCTTGCTCATAATAAATATTTACTAAAATAGGTACACTGTATGAGTCAGTTAAATGATTCTCCTCAAGTCCAATGGGTCTAAAATCACAAGGAGGAAAAAAAAAATAAAATGGGATTCATTCTGAACAAAGGGGGAAAGTTGATTCAAGTCTTCCTGTAAAACATTTGTCAGAATTCATGATTTTTTCATTCTTCCCACTAAAATCCACACTGTGTTAAACTCAAAGCTAGTCTTCCTAAGTGAATTCATTTCCCTTAACTATTCTACATTATAAGTCTTTCTACAATGGGAAGCTGTTAAAATAGTTCCTCATACTTAGTGTGATGATGAATAAAATGCTAAAATACACTACCACCTGCCATAGATACAGTAAATATTGCCAACGACCGATTTCTACAATAACATCTTTTTTGCTACTGAGACCAGACACAGAGCAAGCTTCTTTAATAAGTGCTATAGGCAACCACCACCAAATGGTAAGCACTGGTTCATGAGTGGAATCTTACCACTCCTGGAACAGCTCATCCAGTTTAAACATCAAGGCTCACCAGTCTGTTCTCCCTCTGACCCTATTTTCTACTATTCCCCAACCCAGACACCTCTTCCATCTGTATCAGTCTCCACATCCCCACATCTATCTTACAAAAACAGTGGTAACAAGGGATGGTCATTTAGCACTCGCTATGTGCCAGGCACTGTTCTAAGCACTTTAGGTGGACAAATTCATCTCATCCTCAACAATCTGACGTGGTACACAATTTTTATCTCCATTTAGCAGATGACAAAGATACAGAATGGTTAAGCATTACATGTAATAGCAAAAGACAAATATTAAAACAGGGGTTTATTCTTATCTCACATACACTAAAAATTATTACATTTATGATTTGTAAACTGTGCTTATTTGAGGGATTTAGAACTTAAGCCTGGAATTACACATATCTACTTACTCATTTTAATGTGCTAATCTGTATATTCCTCTTTATCATTTCTAAGGACATTTTAAGTCTTTCAAAATCCTGCTGAAGAGTCATCTCCCTAATGAAGACTTCCTCATAACAAATCCGTCCATTTGCTAAAACTCTCATAATAGTAACACTTACCTGCTACTTAATCACACCTTCTTCAATTGTTACTTAACATTTCATCTGTGCACATGGGACAGTACTGTAAGCCCCTTGAGGAGAAAGGTCTTATCTCATACTTGTGTTCTACCAAAGTGACTGCCATGCTGACTGTAAGTTTCCAAATAAATGTTAACGGATGCCACAAAGATAATGATACCTCATCACGTGCAAGGTCTACGTCTACAGTTACCCTTCTGATAATGCTAAACATGCACAGATACTTCTTTTTCATCCCAATCTCATTGTAACCAATAGCATACACCTAAAAAAAACTCAAAGATTTTTATCAACATGTAGAGATCCACTCGTACTTCACACCCAGAAGAATATTCTTATGAATATTAAGGATCTACATATCAAGGAAATATCTATAATTCTCCTTACTTTTAGAACTTTAACATTCAATGTCAGGATTTTTTTTTTTTTTCCTTTACTTATCCTTTAATGTGACATTCACATTTTTGCTTTCTTAAACAGAAAATACTCTTGGTCACTTCTCTTCAGGTGGAATTTATATACAACTGAAAACAACCATTACTTGTATGCCTACATCTCTCTTCCCTCAGGCAATTTCAGTTCTTTAAATTTCTAATCCAAAAAAAAAAAAAAAAATTAAACCTTCTGAAAAATTTCCAAATGGCTATTCAATTTGTAAAGCCCCAAATTACACAGTGATCTTAGGTAAGACAAGACCCGTGCTGAACAGGATGGAAAGATTACCTCATGGTTGTCACATGTCATAATAAATATTTAGCCCAATGAGTTACCATTTTTAAAAAGTGTATTACTTAATCAGTTTTTTATCCATTATGGTGCCTCAAACTTAAACATAAACCAATAATTTCCTCTCTCCATTTTTCTTCACTAGGTATCTAGCCACTCTTTAAATGCATTCCTAATTCTAACAACGTATCCAGTTTATCAGAATCTATCTGAAATCTAATACTAGTTTCTAAAATGGCTTTCATGTGCACCGGACTACTGCCATGTGCAGACTGATCAAGCATTGTCTACACAAACACAAAAAGTATATTCAGGTGACACTGAAATTTCTCTCTGTGAGTCTCACCAGGAACGATTTCTGCATCACACAATTTTACTTTTCCCCAGTTAACAACGCCATAAAGGTCTTAGGTCCACTTCACCCTCCAGAGAATGCTCATAAAAAGAAGGGCTGGGGCTTAAGTCTGTAGAGCGTGAAAGCCCCCACGCTTCCTGTGGCATGCCACTTCCACAGCCAGCAAGTTCCAGGTACCTGAAGAAAGAGCCATGAGGGGCCACCATGAACGGTCCACCTCCTCACCCCCCTCCAGAACTCCTGGTCAATCCTCTGAACCTATCACAAGCACCACCTTCTGTATATAATCCTACCAGAGAGCTCTCTTCTCCTCCAGTGAGCTATCTCCATGTCCTACACTTTTTTCTATTATCGTACCCAACACCACGTACTGCAATTATTTGTCTGTCTTTCCTACTCAGCGATTACTCCTTCTTGCCCAGAGATATGTTTAATTCATCACTAATACCTGGGATCCAGGGCCTACTTAGTACACCACAGATACCACCTGTTCTGCCGCATGTGCTTCTGTGCCACGAATTAGCTTACATGCAACTAACTGGTCAACAAGGATCATGTCAATAAAATGTAACAGTCACACCATTTCAAGTGTGACTTAATCAGCACTTTATACCGCAAAGTAACAGCAAATGGGTACAAAGTGTACAGAATGCCAAACAGCAGGCTACGGACATGCTGTCTGCTGCACTCCTTCCTCTCAGCCCAATTGGGCCACCGCCTGTCTCAGCAGGGCTTCTGGCTCAGGTCTCCTTTGTCTACACAATTTAGCAACCTCAGCCTTATCTAACACCTCCATCCCTGAAGTCATCTTGACCTACTTGTTTAAGGTAAAGGCACACACCCACTACCGTATTAACTGATCTGGAATTTGACACATCTTTTCAATTTGTGCTAGTATTTTTATTAGTACTGTTAGTGCTTTGGTTATAAAGCTGCATAAATCTTGAGCAGCCTGCTGCAACCCCGTTTTTCACATAAACTTTTGTAATTTTTAAGTTCCTAATTTTACAAAACAGAAGTTTTTCAAGAACGCGTATATTTTATTGCAACAGAAATGCGTATACCCAAAAGTACGGATGAACTGAAATACTAAATAGCCAATGCTCATCAGGTACGATTCATGCATCTGACCAATATTTACTGAATATCAAAGTAAACAGGGCACCGCTCTAGGCACTGGAGACACGTATGCCCATATGTTTGCCAGCATCCGCAGGCATGCACGCACGCTAGTGTGTGTTTATATTACGTTCTACCGAACAACCTTGAATTACATACTGTTGCTGGAGGTACATTCTAATGTCTATAGCAGCAGTTTCCAAACCTTTTCAAAAGAATTACTTTTTGTTTCCTAACAAAAATCTTAGATAGAAATAAAACACACCAGATAAAAGCAGAATCCTGCACATTCCACATGTCCTGGCCTTAAGATGTCTTCATGATACCAGAGTCTTTTCAGGCTATAATTTAAAAACCAATGATCTTGGGGTGCCTGGGTGGCTCAGTCAGTTAAACATCCGACTTTTGATTTTGGCTCAGGTCATGGATCTCATGGTTCCTGAGTTCCAGCCCCGCGTCAGGCTCTGCACTGACAGTGGGGAGCCTGCTTGGGATTCTCTGTCTCTCTCTCTGCACGACCCTCCCCCCACTTTCAGAATAAACATCCATCCATCCATCCATCAATAAATAAATGCTGATCTAGCAACGATGCCCTGCCTTTACATGACTCCTTTAATAAATGTCTCACATGGATTGAGAAAATCAATTAGGTGATTATAAAGCTTCTAATGGAGGTTTATTTTATCTGAGATTCATTTCTCTATTTCCTCTCATGCAGCTGTAAGACTCCTCCTCCCATGTGCTACTTCCTTAGGAGGTGATGTGAGAGACTGGGGTTTGGAGAAAAATAATACAGTACATAAATTTAGGCTGTTTGGTGACTCAGATGTAAATCTCAGCATCATAATGGTAAAAATTTTAGGGGGTGGAAATTAAGGCGAAAGCCCAGGGAGAAAGAGATTTAAGAGGCTACTCAACTTGGAAAGGCCTCAAGCCAAAGCAAAACAAAACAAAACATTTTTATAGATCACAAAAGATCTCACCAAACTCCCTATGGTCAAAAACCAAAACATGGTTTGAGAACAGAGTCCCCAAGGATTTGGGATACATTAATAAAGAAAATAAACAAAGAACCCCTGCTCTCTGCAGTTTGCATTCTCAGAGGCAGGAGAGAGAAAGGACACCAACATAACGAGTCAGTCAATTATATAATACTCCAGAAGATGATACTCGATATGGGGGAAGGAAATGTGAAGCTGACTACAAGATAAGCATGCCAAGAACAAGGGTAGAAGGGGGTGAGGGGTGTGATCATCCATCTCAAACACAGTGCTGAGGGTGGGCCTCCCTGAGGGTCCGCGAGCGAGGACAGGCGCAGTCCTGCAGTGGAGGACCAGCGTGAGAGAGACAGACGGGCGGGACACAACAGGGAGGAGGAGAGAAGGCAGGGGAGGGCAGGTCAGGTAGAGGCTTACGGGTCTTTGTAGAGATTTTGGCCTTTACTCTGAGCTGCCACAAGACAAAGCAAACCTGACTTATATTTTAAGCAGGTGACTCTGTTGAGCTGAGTACAGAACTCAGCACAGCACAAGCACACGCACGGGGACACAGGGCAGATGCTGCAACTACCCCAGCAAGGGACGGGGCTGAACCACGTGGGAGCACGCCAGGTGATAACAAGGTACCGCACCTTTTTTCCTTCATTCAAACGGAGTTAAGTGGGTTCCACTCAACTTATTCTTATCCAAGATCTAAAATATACTAGTCGCAACAGACTCTATAAGGGACCTCTAACTCCTTCAGTAATGCGTATGTACTGCAGAGACAGTTCACACAAGGGCAGACCTTGTTTTACCTCACTTCTATTTATTTGCTGCACGTCACCGACATCACACAGATCTTGCCTTTCGCGAAGTGAAGGCCTGCGGCAGCCCTGCATCGAGCAAGTCTACCAGCACCACTTTGCCAACAGCATTTGCTCACTTCCTGTCTCTGTGTCACATTTTAGTAACTCTCGCACTCTTTCCAACTTTTTCATTATTGTATTTGTTATGGTGATCTGTGATTGGTGATCTTGATGTCATTCCTGTCACTGTTTTAGGGTGGGTGGCACAAACAGCACCCATATAAGATGGCAAACTTAACTGATAAACATGTGTGTTCTGACTGCTCCATCAACTGGCTGTTCCCCACCCCCTTCTCCTGGGGCCTCCCTATTCCCTGAGACACAATACTGAAATCAGGCCAATTAATAATATATCTATTATATTATATATATTATAATATATATTATATATATTTTTTTATATATAATATATATTATAATATATATAATATATATATTATAATATATATAATATAATATAATATAATATAATATAATATAACCTACAAGTGTTCAAGTGAAAGAAAGAATCACATCTCACTTTAAATCAAAAGCTAGAAGGGCGCCTGGGTGGCTCAGTCGGTTGAGCGTCCGACTTCAGCTCAGGTCATGATCTCACGGTTCTTGAGTTCGAGTCCCGTGTTGGGCTCTGTGCTGACAGCTCAGAGCCTGCTTTGGATTCTATGTCTTCCCCTCTCTCTCTCTCTGCACCTCCCCTACTCATGTCTGTCTGTCTGTCTCTCTCAAAAATGAACACTAAAAAAAATTTTTTAACAAAAAAATTAATCTGTCTAGAAATGATTAAACCTAGAGAGGAAGGCATGTGAAAAGCTGAGACAGGCTGAAAGCTAGGTCTCTTGTGCCTGTTAGCCAAGTTGTCAACAGAAAGGAAAGTTCTTGAAGGAAATTGAAAGTGCTACTCCTGTGTACACGCAATAAGAAAGTGAAACAGTCTTATTGGTATGGAGAAAGTTTTAGTGTCTAGATATAGAATCAAATCAGCCACGATGTTCCCTTAAGCCAAAGCCTAATCCAGAGCAAGACCCTGGCCCTCTTCAATTCTGTGAAGCCTGAAAGAGGTGAGGAAGTTGCAGATTTCTAGTTAGAAGCTGGCAGAGATTGGTTCACGAGATTTCTCCACGGCGTGAAAGCGCAAGGTGAAGCAGCAAGGGCTACGGCAGAAGCTGAAGCAAGCTATCCAGGAGGTAAGTAACCAAGGTGGCCACACTACACAACAAATATTCAATGCACACAAAATAGCCTTAGACTATGAGATGCCATCCAGGACTTTCACAGCTAGAGAAGGGAAATCAGTGCCTGGCTTCACAGCTTCCAAGAAAAGGCTGACTCTTTTGTTAGGCGCTAATGACGCTGGTGACTTTAAGAGGAAGGCAATGTTCGTTTACTATTATGAAAATCCTAGGGCCCCGAAGAATTACGCTAAATTCACTCTGCCTGTGCTCCATAAATGGAACCACAAAGCCTGGATGACAGCACGTTCGTTTACAACACAGTTTACTGAATATTTTAAGCCCACTGTTGAGACCTGCTGCTCAGAAAATAAAGATTCCTTTCAAAATATTACCACTCACGGACAATGCGCCTGGTCACCCAAGAGTTCTGATGGAGATGTACAACAAGATTAATGTTGTTTTCATGCCTGCTAACACAACATCCATTCTACGGCCCATGAATCAAGGAATAATTTCCACTTTCAAGTCTTACCAGTTAACAAACACATTTCATTAGGCTATACTGCCATAATGATTCCTCTGATAGATCTGGGAAGTAAATTAAAAACCTTCTGGAAAGGATTCATGACTCTAAATGCCATTAGGAACATTCGTGATTCATGGGAAGAGGGGCAACTATCAACATTAACTGGAGTTTGGAAGAAGTGGATTCCAACCTCCTGGAGGACTTTGAGGGGTTCAGGACTTCAGTGGAGGAAGTAACTACGGATGTGGCGGAAACAGCAAGAACAGAATTAGAAAGGGAGCCTGAAGATGGGACTGAATTGCTTCAATCTCATGATAAAACTTGAACAGATGAGGAGTTGCTTATGGGTGAGCAAGGAAAGTGTTTTCCTGAGATGGAATCTACTCCCGGTGAAGATGCTGTGAGCACTGGTAAAACGACAACAAAGGATTTAGAATATGACATCAATCTAGTTGATAAAGCTGGGGCGGGGTTTGCAGTTAGGAAAAAAGTGCCACTGTGGATAAAATGCTATCAAACAGCACTGCATGTTACTGAGAAACTGCTCAGGAAAGGAAGAGTCGGTGGGCGTGGCAAACTTCACTGCCGTCCTGTTTTAAGAACTTGCCACGGCCAACTCCGCTTCCAGCAAGCGCTCTGGCCGGTCAGCGGCCACCCTCAGTGAGGCAAGTCCTCCACCAGCAAAAAGATGAGACCTTGCTGAAAGCTCACATGGCGGTTGGCATGTTTTGGCAATAAAGCATTTTTTAATTAAGGGATGGACATCTTTTTTGACATAATGTTACCTATGGCACGCTTCACAGAATACAGTATAGTGTAAACGTAACTTTTATATGCATATGCGCTGGGAAACCAAAAAACCATGTGACTTGCTTTACTGCAACATATGCTTTAGAGTGGTGGTCTGGAACCAATCCTGCGGTATCTCCAAGGCATATCTGTACACAGATTAAGTTTTACGGAGCTTCCCACCATGCTAGCACTTTCCCCTCATGAGACTGATATTCTTTCATTTCTAGTACTACCCAAGTTCCGACTACTTCAAATTGGTAGTAGGGAAGGGAAATGGAGAGACAGATTTTTAAAGCACGCTATAAACCTTCTCATATATTAATACAAATACCAAGCACTAATGGGGTAGCATTCTGTATTTTCCCATTTCCAAATGTTACCAGAGCCAGTCTAGTGAACTTTATTATGTCTTTATCCTCTTATGTGGCAGTCTGTCCCAACTTCCTCCTCCTTTCATTTCACCATTCAAAGGTGCAGAGAAAAATATACACAACACCAATGCTTGACTGATAAAAGAATAGAAACATAAAAACATTTGGAAAAAGACATTTTGGTTGACTCTGTTACTCAAAAATAAAATAATAATAATAATAATAATCTTTTTCTTTTCTAGTATTAGGGATCAAGGTGAGGTTTCAGGTCATACACTTTTCCTGCCCCAATTAGTTACTGTCCATGAGACAGCCTGAGGATCTAAGGGCAGAAAAATGATAAAATATAAATTATATAACTTATCATGCAACTATTAGAAGACTTCATAAAGAACTTATTTAAGGAAAAGCTTAAACATTCTGTGCCTTCTGAAGACTTCAGAAAACTGTATGTGATAATTAAAAACACAACTTTGGGATCCATATTTATTTGATAAATCTTTTATAATAATGTCACTTAACAGCTGAAGCAATACGCCACAACTTTAAGCTCTCAGACATGCATTACCTTACTTATTCTAGTACAAGGTATCAAATTATCTGGCAACAGGCTGACCCATAATGAATCCTAAGAAAGATAAAAATCATTTTTCAAAATCAAAAGTGGAAAATTTACTAAAATATAAGTATCCTCACAGAAAATGGTAGTTTGATTTTTTTCATAAAATCATATGCAATTAGTGAGTTGACAATGGCTATGTAGGGCAAAGGGCAGGTGAGGGATTCAGTTCACTAAAAAGTCTTACCTTCTGATGTTTTCCACTGTTTCCACAAATCCTCAACAGTTATATGCTTATCTTCTCTGTGCAGATGGCTGTGTTTATTAGTAGCATCTTTATATTTCATATCTTCTCTGATAAACTATAAAAGAAAAAACACTAAATTAAGTAAACTTAAATGCACTATTCTAGTCTCTAAACTGAGAAAAGTTCGAAATCCAGTAGGTGGCAATTTTCAGATAATAACTGGTATATTTTTGGTATTTTGTATTCACATTATTCTTATATGCTTATAAAATTTATTTAACAAAATGTCTTCTACTAATCATAACAGCAACAAAAATTTAGGGGCACCTGGGCAGATCAGTTGGTGAAACGTCTGACTTGATTTTCACTCATTTCATAATCTCACAGTTCATGGGTTCGAACCCCATGTGAGGCTCTATGTTAAGAATGAGAAGCCTGCTTGGGATTGTCTCTTCTTCTCTCTCTCTCAAAATAAATAAATAAACCTTTAAAAGACAAAGTACTTATTTAATGCTCATTATTTACCAGCTACTATTCTACATTACATACCATGTCTAAGTATCTACACACACACACACACACACACACAGTCTTTTAACTTTATTGACAGTTCTGTATTATGTATCTCCATTTTATAGATGAGAAAACTGAGACCCAAAGAAGTAAAATAGTTTGCCCAAGGTTGGAAAAATCACAAGCAGCAGAGCTTTCAAGCCAAGAGGTTTCTAATGCTCAAAAACATGGCATACTGCCTCAACATTATACATTTTTACCAAATACTTAGTGACAGGGTGTTTCGAAACACAATGAGTACTCATCTCAACTGCTGCTTCATATTTCTGTGTTCTCCTACCTTGGAAGCTATCATTTACAATTGAAAGGCATTTGACCATAGTGGTCAGAACTAAAGTATTTTATAAAACTAAAGCAGATCCTCCATTAATCTTACTTTAAAATATATATGGAAAGAGGCACCTGGGTGGCTCGCTTGAGCATCTCACCCTTGATTTTTGGCTCATTATCTCATGATTCATAGGATCAAGCCCTATGTCGGGCTCTGGGCTGACAGCGCGGAGCCTGCTTGGGATTCTCTCTCTCCCCCTCTCTCTGCCCCTCCCCCAAATAAACAAAAAATGTGAAAAGAATTTTGTTAAAGAAGAATAAATAAAATATAGAGAGTGCACTAAAATTTTCTTTGCTAAAAGCAACCTGCTCTATGTTACTTCATTACATAAAATCCTTCAGATGTTCCCCACTGTCTCCCAAATAAAAAGCAAACTACTTTTTTTATGGCTTTTTTTTTTATGGCTTATATACCATTTCCCAATCCTATTCCTGACAATCTTTTAGGCCTGATCCCTTGATACTTTCCCCATATAAACTCATTACTTTAATTATATGAAACAAATAATTTTCTGTATTATTATGCTTTTTCTCATTACTGATTTTTCTTGTTTTGGTATTATTTTATTTGATATCTTTATCAATGTTTCTAATTTCAAAAATAAAAGATCATATAAAAGATTATTTCAGAAATCCATAATGCAGAAAGTGAAAATCCCCTAGAACTCCCAACCCCCAAGACCTATTTTTCTGACTTTTATATGCTGACAATGAACATCATCTTCAGACAAAGGTCAAATTTTACTTTTGTATTGTTTTCTACTGAAACTAAAAAAAATACTTTTTTTTAAATGTTTTTATTTATTTTTGGAAGAGAGAAAGAGACAGAGCATGAGCAGGGGAGGGGCAGAGAGAGAGGAAGACACAGAATCTGAAGCAGGCTCCAGGCTCTGAGCTGTCAGCACAGAGCCTGACGCTGGGCTCGAACCCACGAACCGTGAGATCATGACCTGAGCTGAAGTCAAATGCTCAACCGACTAAGCCACCCAGGCGCCTCTAAAAAAAATAAATTTTTAATAGCTGTGTAATACTGAAAAATCATTTCACTTTTCTGAGCTTTAATAACCTCAGTTATAAAACGAAGAAAAAACATTTTAGGATCAACACTACTACTCAACATGTGGTCGTGGGACTGATGTCAGTCAGCAAACTGATTCTCATCTACAATATGTATAGAAATGGAAAGAAGCCATTTAGAAACCTTTATAGCAATTATACACTTTCAAAAATTCTGACCCAAGCATGTGATAAATGTATTTATCGTGTAGGCCCTATCTGTAACGAATAGGAAATGAAAACTCTGGTCCTTCACCATAGATAACTTGAAAGGCAGGTATCTAGGTCTATTACGTATGTATTTTTGCTGTTCTAAAGACAGTGCCTCACCCTTGTTTTCTAAATACCATTTTTACAAGTGATTTTTAAAGATTTTAAAATCTTTGCTACAACTCTTGCCTAGTTCTATTTCATATTTTCTCTTTTCCTGTTTCTGCCCCTTCCTCTTTGCTCTTCCAGATACCTTCAAAATCTAGTAGGTATACCTGGAAAAATCACTGCCACTGAGATGTTCAGAAACCGCCCCTAGCGTGGAAAAGGTTCAAGAGCTAGAGAGAAATTCTATACTGAAAAGCACGATGATGAAAAAAGCAGGGAGGAAGCCTGCCTTGGGAATAGTCCAGCCACTTGGAACAAATGGCAACTGTTTCATACTTGTGATACATGAAAAATAAAAAAAGAAAACCAATGTCCTAGGAAATTCTTTACACTACATGAACACAACATAAAAATAGAGTTCTGTGGGTTCAGGATCAATATATTTTGGAAAATAGAGCTAATTTCCATACATGGACTAGATGAGACATTCTAGCTACTGAACTATTTTAGAAAGCCTAGGATGTGTATAGACATCTGCCAAATTACGTGTTTAACAAAATAAAAGAATTGGGGTGCCTGGGTCGCTCAGCTGGTTGAGCATCCAACTCTTCATTTCAGTTCAGGTGACGATCTCACAGTTTGTGGGATTGAGCCCCACATTGGACTCTGTGCTGACAGGCGGAACCTGCTTGGAATTCTCTCTCCCTCTCTCTCTGCCCCTTGCCCCGCTTGCTCTCTCTCAAAATAAACAAACATTTAAAAATAAATAAATAAAAGAATTTAGGTATCAAAGAAGGACAATTAAAAAAAAGCTCATGAAGATTATCTATATAGTTCACTTAATGTAAAAGAACTATCTGGCTCCTACAAAAGGTGGGTCAAAACTATATAAATGCACAGAATTATATTTTCCCTGGAGTATATGCTTCTGTTTTAAAACACGACCCCAAAATAATACAATTCATAACAAACCACATAGAAGTGTAGTCTGTATCTCCTATATCTTCAACATTTTTATCACAATGTGACTAGAAAGCAGAATCACTTTGTTGAAATTAAGTTGGAAATTTTTTAACTCAACCAAACATACTAGAACTCATCAGCTTCCATTAAATTCTCTTCCCAATATCCTATAGAGCATTCTGACCGTTCAGACTTTTCTTTAACTTCATAAAGAAGTGCAAATTGTAGAAATGAGACAGGCTAACAGAAGAAATTTTAAAAGCAGTCACCAATAATTGAAAATGCATGAGAAAACGAAAAACACTTCTTATTTGTTGAAATCTGTGAATTAAGAAATCAGAAAATAGATTCAAATTCTATGAGGTAAATCTTCAAACAATGTACTGCAAATTACATTAGAGTTCCTGGCTAAACATATCCAATTATGCACCTAGTTAAACCTACTATCGGAAAGCCTGAATTGACAATACAAATACAGAAGTACTCAAATAAATGACTACTGAATATTCTTTTCAAAAACATTCACCCAGATGAATCTTTTAAATATATTCTTCTAATACCATTATGGAATTTACATATCCAGTTTCAGGAAGTTAACTTTTAGATGATAAGTTGATTTCAGTTCCCTGTATCTCTAATATACACATTACTTTGTATTTTGTATGTATATTTTACATTTGTGATGCTATGCATTTTTTGTTTTTATTAGATTTGCATTTATATTTGTGCTGTTATTTTTATAGTAGTGCTTAATAAAGTCTGACACATAATAGTGCACTCATATCTGGGGCCCTTTTCAGCCTATACCTCTTCCCCTACCAACATCAGTGTAGCTCATCCTTCACTCAACCTATCACCCACTGCCACAGCCATGTGACTAAGGGATGGACACTTGACCCAGAAGAAAACAATCCAGAGCATGACCAGGATGAAAGGATTCTATTTCACAAGAAACTGCAATTCCGACCATAAAAGGCTAGGTCACTTGGTGATGGTTCTGGATCTTTAAGGTGATAAGGAAACTGGTGTCGAAGGTATCACTCTATGAACAGTCAAGACGAACCACATACAGAAGAAGTCAAAACGCCAAGAGAGAAAGAAACGAAAGAGAGCACAGCAAGAAAGAAATGGCACCAGGAACTGGCTCGATTCCTGATGACTTCCAGTTCAGCTCCTGAGGAGGCTTGGGCTACACAATTCTTGTCCTGATTTCCATGACATAACAATGACACATAAGTGTTTCCCCTTTGATTTTTAAATATATGATTTTAAGATCTCAATATTCATGGAGAGGTGATTTATCATCACAGTTAAGCACTCAGACTCTGAGTGTAACAGACTATATTCAAAACCTGACTCCACTACTTACATTCTTTTTAGCCTCGTATTTCTCTTCTGTATAGTGAGGAAAATAAAATTACCTAACACAAATGGTTATGAAGAAAATTCATTTAAAAATGCATACCTAGCACACAGGAGCGTCAGAAAATAAAAGTAATTTGAGTCGTTTTTATATATCAATGTTATTATTGCTGTTGAAGTTTAAAGCCTGAATAAATTACTTTCACCTTGAATAGTCTGGTAGGTTTAATATACATTTTGGAAAATAATAGACATTTAAGAAGCTAGGATTTCCTAATATTCTTAAGACAACCATTTCAGACCTCTGAAACAAAATACATACATAACACAGAGATGAAGAGGAAAACCACAGCCTTTTCACTGACAATGTAAGCAGAGATCTTCCCAAGGAAATCTGTCATCAACAGTGTCCAAGGTCTGATACGTGAGTCAGTTAAAGTAAATGGGTTCCAGGGCACCTGGGTGACCTAGCTGATTAAATATCCAAGTCTTGATTTTGGCTTAGGTCACGATCTCGCAGTTCATGAGTTTGAGTCCCTATCCCGCTCTGTCTGCACTGACAGTATGGCTCTTCCCCCCCCCCCCCCCCCCCCCCCCCCCCCCCCCCCCGCAAATATATAAACTTAAAAAGAATACTAAAATAGCTTAGTATAATGTCTAATGGGAAAGAATGCATACCAGAAAGGATCACTGTTATTCTCATCCGTAAAGACGAAAAAGCTAAGGCTAAGGGAGGGTTGGCAATTCATTCCATTTCATACAGTTATTTAGGAAACCTAATACCAACATAAATTTTAAAGAATTCCAAAGTTTAAGTCCTTCACCACTATTCACACCACCATCCTAACCTGGATATTCTGAAAAATGCACTCCCAAACTCTTAGAAATGATACCATGTTAATAAAACATGAATTGTCCATATTTCTTCATCCCAAAAGTGAACACAGTGGTTGAGAGTGCAGACTCAATCTTCAGACCGATACATACTAGTGTAGTTGTATCTCAAATTTACTATTTGCCGTATGACTTTAGTAAGTTACTTCCCTCTCTGTGCTTCAGTTTTCTCGTCAGCAAAATGGTGACAAGAGTCATGTATCAACAGGTTGTGAGGTTTAAGTGGCTTATTTCATATGAAGTGTAAAGAATAGTGCTTGGTATACAGTAAACACTCAACAACTCAGCTATTTCATGTAAATCATTTTTTAAGATAATGAGTTAAATCTTTGCCTTGGTTTGCATCATTTCTTGAAATGCTAGAAGATGACTCTGAGGCACTATAAAACGCCACTGATAATCACTGGTCTAAGAATTAAATCTACGGAGCAGCAATATCAAATCCTGCTTGATACTTACCACACAGAATGCTGTAACAATGCAGGGACACGGGCTAGTGCTAAGATAGTTCTGTGTTAATAACTCTGATCTTCTCATCTAAGACAAATGATGACATCTACACAGAACCTAAGAGAACACAGGCAACTGGGACATGTTTTCATGGAATTACAAATGAAAAAAGGTAAATCACTTAATATCTGAGAAAAAATTCTTCAGATCCTACATTCAATTTTTTTTCAAACATTAAAAATCTATACTAATGAAAATTTCAAGCTGATTTGGACGGTTTCCACATCTTACACCTTTACACTTTGTCCAGCTGCTACAGTACCATTTCAGCCCTTAATCCCACTCCCTAAATTTCCAACATCAAAAACCCATCAGTCAATCTTCAGTTTACCCACAATAAATGCACCAATGACCTCCTTAGGATTCTGTTCTCAGAACAGCTCAGAGTTCAACTGGCCTCACAATGACTTTGAACACCATTTAAACTAAACCACAGCCTTTTATGCGCTAGCTGGAGAACTTACCCAGTATTTATGACACTAATTCAACTGAATGATCGGATGAGAGATGACAGACGACAGAGTCAAACAACTAATTTACAAAGACTTGTAAGACACAATGTATTTATGAGCTGAAGTTTGTTACACAGGAACCAATACATCACCTATATAATGACTACTCTTCGAGATTATTATTGATTATAATCCAAAAATCTCTAACAAAACTACCTATGATTCCATCAGTCTATTCAATAGTAAACAAATAAATAAGGTCCTATACTGCCATGAACATCAAGACAACAAAGTACAGTGATTCCTGGAGACTCTAAATAAAGTATGCCCTGTGACTGCCCTAAATTAATTCCTAAAGAGAACTTCCAGAATTTTCAGGATAATGCACAGAAAGGGGGAATCAGGCAGAGACCAGCAGCCTCCTGAGGTGAAGAGGTGGAGGTGGGAGCTTGGGGAGAACTAGGGAGAGGAGGGGTTACAGGACTCGGTACAGAGAAGAGTGGACTGTACAGAGAGGGGGCGTGGATTATCTAAAAGAGAGAGAGAGAGAGAGAGAGAGAGAAAGGCTGCCTGGAGTCTTTACTGACTACTGATCAGCCCGTGAGTACAAGAAAGCCATAGCAAGCTAAGGAAAGAAGACACACAAAAAATTTAGAGGAAACAATCCCTGAAGATTACATATGGCAGATTACATATAGTGCTTGTTCCAATAAGACAGAGTGAAAAATCTCATAATTTGTGGGAAAGGTTTTGTCTCAGTACTGTGGAACACGAACCCCAGACTAAATTCTACATGGACTCTGCCCTCAAAACAGCTTATAAATACAAGGCAAGGGGATTAAAGTGCTCCCACGTGACCTAACCCTGTCCTAGAATAAAGCTTAAGAACACTTCTACGGACACAAGATACTCAGTACCTAACAAGGTAAAATCTACAATGTCTGGCATCCAATGAAAAACTACCTCGTATGCTAAGATACAGAAAAATAGAACCCAAAACTAGGAGAAAATTCAATCAAAGCCAATTCAAAAATGGCAAAGATGAGAGAATTAGTAAACAAAGATATTAAAGTAGTTATTACAGCTATATTCTATATATTCAAGAAGCTAAAGTAAATTCTGAGTGTGTTACTGCAGACATGTAAGGTCAAAGCGTTTCTTTTAAAGACCCAAATCAAAATTCTAAACATTAAAACTACAATTACCGAGATGAAAAATACACTGAATGAGATTAATAATAAACATGACAGACTAAAATATCAGCAAACCTAAATACAATAAGCATGAGAAACTATCCAAATCAGAGAGCGAGCTGTGGGGCAATTTCATACAGCCTAACATAAGTGTAATTGGAGTCCATAAGGAGCCAAGAGGCAGTGACAAAAAAAGTATACTTCAAGAAATAATGGCCGAAATTTTTCCAAATTTTATTAAAACTATAAACCCACAGATCCCAGAAGATCAATATACTTCAAGACAAGAAACATAAAGAAAACTACACCAATACACGTCATAATCTAATAGCTTAAAGTCAGGGATAAAGAGAGTAATCTAAAAGCAACTTGGGAGGGGGGAGAGGGGATGAAAACACAATAGGAACAGAGGAACAGAGATAAGGAGGACAGAATTGTCAGAGAACATAATCCAGAGACCACTTAGGAAGCACATTTAAAGTGTGAAAGAAAAAACTGCTAACCTAGGATTCTTACCCAGCAAAAACAGCTTCCAAAGATGAAGGCAAAATAAAAACCTTTTCGGACAAACAGTAAGGGTTTATCACAGGAAGTCCCGTACTGCTGGAACTGTTCTTAAAAGCCGTATAAGCAGAAGGAAAATAAGACCAGACGGAAATCGGAGCATAGTTAGAACAATTTTGGAGGAGTAACAGAGGCAAAAGCTTAAGTGACTTCAAGAATGAGATGAGAAAACTAGTACAGAAATCCTTTTGAGGGAACTTGTTGGAAAAAAAGAAGAAAGGAATTGGGCAATCACCAAAGGGAGAACAAAGAGTTGGAAGTTTTCATACTGCTGCGTTTATGAGGTGCAAGACAATGGCAGGTTTGAGTCAGATGGGAAAGATCAGTAGGAAACGGTACATTGCTAAAGCACTGTCCTCAAGTTGTCCACAGGAGACAGGAGATGAGATGAAGTGCTTGGATGGAAAAATTCGCTTTTGCAAGGAGCACGAACAGTGAATGAATCGACAGTAACAGGAGAGAACATACAGTTTACAGCCACACAGGAAGGTGGATGAGCCTCCCAGTAGCCTTACATGGCCTCTGCCAAGGAGAAAGGAAAGAATCCTCCTACCCCAATCCTTAGATCTCTGGTTAGTTATCACATAGTTGGGAAAAGTATAGGAAATAAACTAGCAGGGGGAAAGAAAAGGAAAATTATGACCAATCACACTTAATAGATTTTACAGCAACACAAAGATTTCTCTTCGCTATCTTCTACACAAGAAAGTAACAGTTTCAAAATTTGAGAATCAAAATGGCACAAGTGTATCAAAACTGGATACACGGGTATATACATTTGTCAAAATTCATGAAACTGTAAAGCTAAAATTTCTGCACTGAATTGAATGTAAGATATAGCTCAAATATTTAAACCATCAAGAATTTCAAGAAATTCATTATCTTTCATAGGCACAATTTTATTCATTAAAAAGATATTACTTACTTTAAATGTATTGCTCATCTCTCATGATTGTTAACCCAACCTTTAAGAGATGACATTAATTTGCCATATATTATACTTTTTCATGTCTTTTTATCATTGTTTGGTTTTTCAGGGTTGAAGAGTTTAAAATACTTCCATCAGTGAGACTCAGGGTTGTAACTATAACCTGTTTCTTTGTGTTTTTTGGTTGTTTTATTTTGTCATAATTGAGATTTTATTGGCTGTTCTGAGGATCAGTACACAGACACTTCAATGTGTATACAGCTCTTCACATACGTACCAAAAACCTAAAAAATCATGCACTTATGATTCTTTTCTAAGCAGCTATTCTGGTGACTTTCCAGCTTAAAATCTGGAGGCAAATTTTCCTTCAACAGATATTAAGTACCAATATCTTTATATATTATACAATGTTACACAGTTACGGCCCACTAATTCACTGTATCATATACACCACACACTCAAATTTTCATCCGTCAGGGCACACTAACAAAGTTACTAGGAAAACTGGAGTACAATAACCAAAGCTGTTACAGAGTGTACAAAATTAGGACAGGGAGAGCCAAGATTTCAAGGAGTGGTTTTCTTGAAGAAACAATTCTACCAAAAGCAACACAGGAACAGAAATCATTTAAAATGTTCAAGATATATTAAATGTATGACTGACATCAAGTTACCATTTAATATGCTTTGTGTTATAAGATATAAAACTACCCCTTGGAATACTACAGCCTGGAATATCAGGCTGACACCCAAGATGATCAAAGCCTCCCACACTCAATATCCCACCATTTTCGGGCTGTACCAAAAAATAAACAACCAGGAAATGATTTTGCTTCTTTTAAAAAGCAATTACACATAAAAAAAAAAAAAAATGGGATAAGGTGGGACTCTCTCCTTAAAACTGTTTGTAGAACTATTAAAAACTTGCATTTACAAAATAGTTCCTCTGGACTGTATAAGAAGGGAGGTAGGGACCACTGATAAAGACATGGTATGCAGTATTAATTAGACTGAGCTTTTTCTCTCCTGCTGCATCAGAGGCGACTCTCCTAATTGCTAGTTTCTCTGTCTTCTGCGGGGAAGTCTCCTCTCATTTCTTAGCCACTTCAGCCTGTTTTCGTTTTGCTCCCCTTTCCCTTTCATTTGCACTTCTTTATCTGAAGATTTAGCCTTTCCTGCTGTCATTTTTGACTTGGTTTCCACTTCTGCAGAAGCAGGTTTAGATGAAAACCTTGCTGATGCCCCTTTTGGGCTCCTCCTTCACTGCTCCCTCAGTGGACCTGATCTTCCTCCTGGGCATCATGGTGGCAGGGCAGGCATGGGCTGGGTGCATGCAGCCCCCAGTGTGCCAAATGCCTTTCACAAAGCTGGATTGCCTGGCACCTGCCACTCCTCCGGCCCCCCTACCTGCTTGGACCTCTGTGACCCATTTCTCCGAATATGATGATCCTACAGTGGTATTCCTATTTCTCTGAATATGACAATCCCAGCTAGGAGGTTTGTTTGACCTCCTAGTTATAGCCACAGAAAGAATTTAATTTCCTACTATCACCACATACATATACTATGTAACTAATGAGAGACAGGTAAAACACAGAGTTGTCTGCCAGAAGGAAATGAAATGAAAATAAGGGTCACACTAAACTATAAAGCAACAAATGCCATATGGGAAAACCAAATGCAAGAAATTTCTCTGGCTTAGAAGAATAATAAATTTTTTTTTTAACATTTATTCATTTTTGAGAGACAGAGAGAGACAGAGCATGAGCAGGGAAGGGGCAGAGAGAGGGAGACACAGAATCCGAGGCAGGTTCCAGGCTCTGAGCTGTCAGCACAGAGCCAAACGCGGGCTCACACTCACAAACTGCAAGATCATGACATGAGCCAAAGTCAGTCGCTCAACCAACTGAGCCACCCAGGCATCCCTGGCTTAGAAGAGTAATAAAGGAACACACACACACACACACACACACACACACACACACAGACACACACACAGTAAAATAGCGAGGACTATTGAAAAGACATTCTATATGGATGGATGAATAACTACATGGATGACATTCTGTTTCTGCTAAATCTTAAAATTAATCTTATGAGCTGCATATAATTTAACATACAGAAAGAGACGGAGAAATCATGAGTGAAATGCCCGGAGAGGCATATAAAAATATGGGATGTGTACGAACAGCAGTCTGTCTGCAGTTAACTGTGGCTGGAGGAGAGAGTGCATCACCAAGAAGATGCAGAGTAAATGACAATGGCTAGAAGGACAGATTATGAGCACACCATAAAAGGTCTTAAATGCCAAATGAAGAAGTCTGGGCTGTATGTGGTAGACTCTAGTAGTGACTCTCAAAGTGTGGTTCCTGGGCCAGCAATGTCAGCATCTGGGAACATGTCAGCAAGTCAAATTGTTGGGTCTCATCCCAGACCTACGGAATCAGAAATTCTAGAGTTAAAACCTGGGTTTCAACACGTCCTCCAGGTGATTCGCTGCTGCACACTACAGCTTGATACAACCAGCCTATGAAGACCCACTAGAAGTTGCTGAGTCTGGGGAAGGGGAAGAGGAAAACAAAATATGTTCCAAAGTGTTTTAATCAAGTAGTAATCGTCGAAATGGATTTTAAAGGAGGAAAAGACTGGCAATGGCAAGACAAGTCAGAAATCAAAGACTAAAACAACTCAGAGAGGGAAACAAAAATGCAGACAAAGATGAGACTGGAGCATCAAGCCTGAGTTGTAGGTAAAACAGGGATACCAGCAACAAAAATAACATAGAAGAGAGAAGAAAAGGGGCGCCTGGGTGGCTCAGTCGGTTGAGCGTCAGACTTCGGCTCAGGTCGTGGTCTCACAGCTCGTGAGTTCGAGCCCCACGTCGGGCTCTGTGCTGACAGCTCAGAGCCTGGAGCCTGCTTCAGATTCTGCGTCTCCCTCTCTCTCTGCCCCTCCCTCACTCACGCTGCCTCTGTCTCAAAAATAAATAAAAACATTAAAAACAATTTTTTAATAAAAAAAAGAGAAGAAAACAGTATTTTCTAAACTTTTAAAAAATGTTTAGAAGTTTATTTATTTATTTTTAGAGAGAGAGAGAGCGCAGGAGGGGCAGAGAGAGGGGGAGAGAGAAAGAATCCCAAGCAGGCTCTGCATTGGCAGCACAGAGCCCAACACAGGGCTAGAAGCCACAAACCAAGAGATCACGACCTGAGATGAAACCAAGAGTCGGATGCTCAAGTCACTGAGCCACCCAGGCACCCCAACGATATTTTGTTCTAAATATTTATTTCTTTTTGAGAGTGCAAGAGAGCATGGGGGAGGGGCAGGGAGAGGGAGACAGAGAATCCCAAGTAGGGTCTGCTCCATCAGTACCATCTGCTCCTTCCTTCCTTCCTTCCTTCCTTCCTTCCTTCCTTCCCTCTCTCCTTCACCCAAGTTCAGGACAAGGCCTCTCTCAGCTCCCTACCCTTGTCTCTCACTGGCAATGCCCCTAATAAATTTCTAGCATGTTTAATCTGCTACTGGTGTTTGCTTCTTGGAGGACACAGACTAACATGAGTGCAAAAGAAAAATATCATCACCCTAAGGAAGTAAGGTCTAGCAGCAAAAAGGGGAAATTAAAAAAGTGATGATTAATTTAGAAAAACTGACCTAGTGGATTAGATCACCAATAAAAACTGCCTGGATGTTGATTCTAGAGTGTCACAGAGGCCAATGCAGAGCTCGAACTCACAAACTGTGAGCCAAAATCAAGAGTTGGATGCTTAACCGACTAAGCCACCCAGGCAACCCCAGAAAACAGTATTTTGAGGAAGGTGGTGATTGGTTCAGCGTGAACTTTTCTAGAAAGGAAAACAAAGAAAGACAGCAATGTATTTCTTTTCTTTTTTTTTTTTTTTTTTTTTTTAGCATTTTTAGCATTCTCTCTTTTAGCATTTAGGATGCTGTGTTAGAGATCTTAGCAGGCAAAACGTGAGAATGGAATTCACTAGAGAAGTCAGAACTAAGCTTATACAAAAATGATAATTAAAGCCACGAGCCTGAATAAAACTTCCTAGAAAGGGAAAGAAAGAACAGAAGAGGCCCAAAGACAGGAATGTTATGGAAGAGACTTCTGTTTTCCAATCCCAGTGTAAAGAGCTTGGAAGTCACCAGTCCACCCTAACAACCAGCAAAAAGTTGACCAGACTGAAGAGTAAACTCTTCCTGGATCTGTAAGAGAGGGGCGGGCCCAGGACAAACTGCTGCCCCCAGGACTGGAGAGACTGGCAAGCAAATACAGGGAACCTCAGCTGACTTTAGCCGAAGCAGAGGCCAAGGACCCGAAACTGCTGGGGGATTGGGGAGGGGGTGGGGACCCAAACTAACTGAGGAAGGGCTGCAGGATCAATGCAGGCCAGTCTGAGAGGTAAAACCTCCAGGGATATCCAGTCATGGGGTAGAGGGGGAGGGGAGGAGTGCCTACTGCATCATGAGATTTGCCTCCAGGAGCTCAATCAGATTACCACAGGGAACACTGAAGAGAAATCTCCTCCTGCTTCTGGCAGGTAGAGGGGAAAAAAACCACTTCCAAATACAGACGGTTCCCAACCTACAATGGTTCAACTTAGGATTCTTCGACTTAATGATGGTGCGAAAGAGATACACATTCAGTAGAAACCGTACTTTGATTTTCGAACTCGCACCTTTTGCGGGCTAGTGACATGTGTTACGATACTGTCACACTGCTGGGCAGGGCCAGTGGCATGGCATCGCCCAGCCGGCCGCGCAATCACAAGGGTAAACAACCAATTCACTCACAACCACTCTGTATCCCTACAACCTTCCTTTTTCTCACTTTCAGTGCAGTATTCAATAAATTACATGAGATATTCAGCATTTTATTATATTCAGGCTTCGTGTTAGATTATTCTGCCCAATTGTAGGCTAATGTCAGTGTTCTGAACACATTTAAAGTAGGTTAGGTGTATTAAATGTATGTTCGACTTACAACATTTTCAACTTACGATGGGTATATTGGAATATAATCCTTGTAAACTGAGAAAAAGATGTGTGCTCCAGAGCACTCTGTTCCTCTTAACAAGGCCTACCCTCAGGGGGCAACTAGTTAACCAGAGCCTAACCTGCAAGGGTATTATCAGAGCCTAACTGACAAGGCTCAGCTCAACTCTACTGGGCTCTAGCCTTCCAGTGGGAGAAGAGATATACCCAACTCCAGCTCGCTCCAGCTATCCTGTCTCACCTAAGGGAAAACAAAAAAACAAAAATGAGAAAGACTTGTGAAGGTTACAGTCCAGAACCATAGGTTCAATGAAAGACAGAGACCTAATCATGGGTCTACAGAACACTTCCCCTCCCCCCGACACCACACCACCCAATTACCGCAGGTCTATTTACAGCAGTTTCTTTTGTCCCATACATCATGTCTAGCTCTCAAGAAAACATGGCAAGACATACCAGAAGGCAAAAAACAATCTGAAGAGACAGAAAAGCATCAGAACCAGACATAGTAGGGAATTATCAGACCAGGAATTTAAAATCACCATGATTAATACACTAAGGATTCTAGTGGATAAAGTAGGTAGTATGTAAGAACAGATAAGCAATATAAGCAGAGATGCAAATCCTAAGAAAGAACCAGAAAGAAATGCTACAGATCAAAAATACTATAACACAAGTGAAGAATTCTTTTGATGGGCAGACTGGGCAGAGCTGAGAAAACCTCTCTGCGGTAGAGGACAGATGTATTGAAAGAAACTTCAAAACCCAGAAAGTAAAGAGAGGACTGAAGGAAAACAAAACAGGACTATGAGGCAACTACAGAAGGTATAACATAGGTGTAATGGGAATACCAGGAGAAAGAGAGAGAAACAGAAGAAACACCAGAAACAATAAAGACTGAGGATTTCAGGGCAGTGAAGATACTGTGTATAACATTTTAGTGATGGATACATATCCTTATATATTCATCCAAACCCAGAGAATATACAACACCAAGAACAAGCCCTAATGAAAACCACGGACTTGGGGTGATTACAACATGTCAGTGTAGGTTCATTCTGGGTAAAAAACATACCAATGTGGTGGGTGATAATGAAAGAGAACGCACCCCATTGTGGGGGTGGGGGTATACGGGAAATTACGGTATCTCCCTCTCAAGTTTGTAGTAAACCCCAATTGCTCTAAAAAAAAAAAAAAAATTAAATCTTAAAAAAAAAATTATGGAATACATACACTTTAGGGTGCAAGAAAAGTAAGAACAATGAAGAGATCAGAGAAGTAGCCAGAAGTAGGAAAAGGAAAAAAAGACAGCAAGCAAGTTCTTTTCAATGCTATCCCCCACACCACCATACTCCAGTCAGACTGAGTATTCTCTATTACATAAATTAGTATCCTTTGTTCTTCCTTTAATACATTTTCCCTACTCTGACCCTTCCTCTTGGAGTGTCTCACCTATCGTTTACACCTGTGAAAACCTTGCCCACTTCCAAAGGCCCATCTCAAGGACTCCTACTCCAGGTTTTTCTAGATGCTCTTCAAACAAATGTACACTCTCTCTTCTGAGACACAAGAGCACTTCCACGATTCACGTGTATCCCTAGTACATAATATGCCCTGACATACGTTGTCTTTATATCCCTAGTAGAGGGTAAGCTCGTGGAAGTCTATGCTGGCTTGTTTCATTCTGCCCCATATTCATACAGTGCTATATATATAAATAGAAACGTTAAAGCCTTAGGTGTGTTTTGTTTTTAAATGAATGCTCAACAACACCCTTAGGAGCCTAGGCATATTTCCCAAGCCCTTGAAGGAACTAAGTAAAAAGAAAAATGAAAACAAAAAAAACCCAGCTATTTAGTTCGAAAAATAGTTTTTAAAGACCATAAAAATTCCTGTACTTCTCTAAGACTTGAAAGAAATTTTAGGAACTTAGGAGATATAAAAATAAAGGTCAATTGGCAAGTGTTAGCAATTCAAGTGAAAGGCTCTCAAATATTTTTTATCGATTATTTTAAACATTTTCAGGATTAAGACAAAATATTGCTTCAGTTTTAAAAAGGTTCTCTTTACCAACTGAGTTTCATAGCCTTATAGTTTCAGCCTCCAGGCCCAATAGCCCTATAAAAAGGCTGGGGGGTGGGAGGGTAATAAAAAGCAGCTCATCAACACCTGGTGTTACCAGTACTAGATCAATGCCATGAGCCGTGTCAAGCCAGGCAGACCCAGCAAAGCCAGGATAGGAAGCCTAAAGGGAATACAGGGGGAAAGTAGTCTTTAAGGTGAGGTGAGGCAGGTTCTCCAGCCTTGCTTAAAATAACACTTAAGACGTAAGTCAGTATGATTCAGAACAAATACGGGGAAGAAGCAGGTATGAGGCTCTAGTGAAAGAGCTGACATCAACGTCTAGAGTTCTGCAACTAACATTGAGGTCATTAATAGAAACACAGTTCAAGAACGTATCCAGGGAGACTCCTTCTGAGTCCAAGGCTCAAAACTGAACACAAGTTCAAAACGCAACAACCTGGAATTGTGTCTCAACATGTTCCAGAATGAACGGAAGTTAGGACGGTTGGGCTCTATCCCCGCTCCTACGCTATGTGACCTAAGTAACAATCTAAGCCTCCGTCTCCTCATCTATAAAACAGGGATATGACCTGTCTTGCCTATCCCAAAACAGCATTGCTAAAGAGCATGTGAGACACCATAAACGCTTTCTGAACCATGATGGTATAATCAACATACGGCAGGGCTGAGGAAAAGAACAGTTTACCTTACATCCAGCTCCCTGATATAGCACAGCACCTTACCTTAAGGTCACACGAAATGCTGCCTAGAGCAAAACAGTCTTCTGAAGACCATGTGGTTAGTGACTGCAGCACTTACTTGTGGGAGAAATTCTGGCAGGCCAAACACTGGATAGGTGCACAGGAAAATTTAGACTATTATGGAATATTCTTCAGATATGAAAATTTGGGACAACCAGAAACTTACTACAAAAAAATCCTAGCAATCAATGAAAGGGTCAATGAGTACTAGTTCACCTTAATACAGAAAATATTGTTAAACTGTATTATTTCCAGGGAATAAAAAGACAAAAAAAAAAAAATCACTTAACTCTAGGAAAAATGGAATAATGCTGAAGTCTCTGTCATGTTACTAGAAAACAAAGTGCTCCATACATAAAGACAGCCTGATAAACTAAACTGAAATCCAAGCTTTACTAATAGCACAAACCTTGGCACAATACTTGGATCAATTTAATAACAACTTAGTGAAGTGCGTAAGACGTGGGTAAAGGTAATTACAACAGAAAGCAGACTGCAGTAAGACAGAGTGAGTTCATTACGCGGCCCCATTTGCCTAGGACAGTCCCCATTCACCTGTTGTCCTGGTGTAATTATTAATAGCAAACTCATTTACTCTCAAAAGTATTCCAGTTTGGATGATGAATTATATGGTCACCCTATCCATAACAACAAAGTAAGACAGATGGAGTTAATGTTACAGTAAAAGCACAAATTTATTTAACTCATTTGTGAAACAGGAATAAATAGGTTTTGTACATCTCAACTGAAAGATGTTTCAGAAGACGAGACAATACGTGAAGTTTGCTACACACTCAAAAAATATACATTCCATAAATGCAGTGCCACGCCGTGATCCTGAAAATGCCCAGGGAAGAAGAGGAGGAGAGGGGCAGGACTGGACATTGCGCTCAGTACAGACACAGGTCCTCATTCACATTCCTGCCGCTCTGCCCTCATCCGGTCTACAACGGTATGTAACACAAAACTCCTGTCAATGGAAATTAAAAATGAATGGAACAAGAATGGGAAAGGATTCTTTTTCATGAAAACATAATTGCCAGACATTCTGACTAAAGAAAGAGGAAATAATTTGGAGGAAGGGACTAAAAGATTTACTAGTTGAAGCAGGGGTTGTGGTAACTTCCTAGAAAGAGGCAAAGGTGCTGAGTTGAAAATGATTTCGTAAGTTTTTGGCTCTTTATAGACAGATCTCATACTATAGACCATTCACTCCCAGTTTATAAACTGGTTGCATTTAAATATACGTATCTGCCATTTGAAACCTATTTTCCACAGAAACTATTATGATATTTAAGTACCTACCTACTGGCAGCACAAAAGCCCACTTAATCCATATGTACTGAACTCCTCAAATGACACGCAGCTAAGGATGTATCAAGAAGAGGGAACCCATTAGGGGCACCTGGGGGGGGGGGGGGGCTCAGTCAGTTGAGCATCCAATTCTGGCTCAGGTCATGATCTCATGGCTCTTGAGTTCGAGCCCCACATGGGGCTCCATGCTGACAGCAGAGAGTCTGCTTGGGATTCTCTATCCTCCTCTCTCTCTGCCGCTCCCCCTCTCTCGCACATGTTGCTCTCTCACTCCCAAAAGCAAATAAGACATTTATAAAAAAAACTTTAAAAAAAAAGAAGAGGGAACCCATTGTAATACATCAAAGTCAGAGGGGGCAGAGGCAAGGGCAAGACAGTCTGGATGGCAAGACAGGGTAGGGTTAAGACAAAGTCCTCTGGTTATTATGGTGGTTGCTTTGAGGGACAAGGAGACACAAGAATAGAAACACTCTGAGAGAATTAGATCTTATCAAATATAAACAGAAAGATAATAGCAGTTGGTAAATTAACTGGAAAAGCAAGAGACAGAGAAAGAAGCCCAGTAAAGAGGTACTGCAATTGTCAAGACAAAACATAAAGAGCCCAGATACTCAACTAGATAAAGCAGGGCAGAAAACTTAGAACTTAAGAAATATCCCAAGCACAACTATGAAATAATAAACATATGCTCTTAGTATCTCTCTCAATAATTTATACAATGGTTCTTAACCATTCTAAGTTATAAAACCATCTTACTTGAGCAAAAGTAAAGAATTCTGTCCCCAGCAAAACACAGGCACACTCTGCTTTACAGTAATAATTATTGTGTTATACATGTTTATGACTTCCTGTAGAACATGTTAAGAAAAACTTAAGGTAGGACTTGGGCAAAGTGAAAGCACAAAGTATAGGGGCAGGAAACAATATCTTTTGCAAGACCATCACAGTAGCCAAATATAAATACTGTGCCTCAGATTATAAAAACTGTTACAAAAGTATAGTGCAAAAAACAGCTATTACATTTATTAAAGGACAACATGGGCATCAGAATCAACAGAGGACTTGTTACAACAGATTTCTGAGCCCCACTCCCACATTTCTGATTCAGTAGGTCTGGGATGGGACCTGAGTATTTGCATTTCCAAAAGTTGCCACTTTGTCCAGGAAGCATACTTTGAATCCCTAGAGCAATCTTTTAAACTTGTACCAACTCCTTTTCATCCACTTCTCTTCCTTAAGCCCAAAGATTTGGTTGCAGTGATCCACTTTGTCTTATGGATTTATCGCCTTTGCTTCCTCATTCCATAGGTATCATGCAAAGAAGAGTGCCCCAACCATTTGTCTACCTTGCTTCCAAACACACAGCCTCTATATTATTCTGAATTGCCCAAACTGCAGTTAGGGAAAAAAAAAAAAAAAAAAAAATTTAGGAGCGCGTGGGTGGCTCAGTTGGTTAAGTGTCCTACTCTTGATTTCAGCTCAGGTTATGATCTCACGGTTCGGGAGTTCGAGCCCCACATCAGGCTGTCTGCAGTCAGCAGAGAGCCTGCTTTGGATCCTCTGTCCCCCTTCTCTCTGCCCTACCCTGCTCATGTTCTCTCTCTCAAAAATAAACAAACATTAAAAAAAAAAAAAAAAAAAAAAGAACATCAGGAACTGATATGCTACACAGTTAAGAGACCTATATACAGGGCCACCTGGGTGGCTCAGTTAAGCATCTGGCTCTTGGTTTTGGCTCAGGTCACGATCTCACAGTTTGTGAGGTCAAGCCCTGTGTCAGGCTCTGAGCTGACAGCTCGGTACCTGCTTGGGATTCTCTTTCTCTTTGTTTCTGTCTGTCCATGGCTTGTGCTCCTGCTCTCTCGCTCTCTCTCTCTCTCTCTTTCTGTCTCAAAATAAATAAATGAACTTTTTAAAAAGGAAAAAGAAACCTGTGTATAGTGAACAATGAAAATTAGAGAAGAATAAATATTAACACTAGTAGGAATTTGTTTTGAAAACTCCTCACAATTACCTGTTCTCATAAAAACGGAATGAAGTATATGTGACTGAAAACAGATCTTGCTTTATAATTCATTTGTGCAGCAGTCTCCAGTTTCAATTCCCCAGACCCCATAGGGATATACAATCTAATCCACTCATGAGGGAGAAAATATTAGAACTTCCATTTATATTTGATTTTATCTCATTTTTAATTTGCGTGTTTGTGAACACTATAAAAAGGCGTAACAGGATTACAGCATGTGTACATATATCAAATACATCTAATACAACTGTGTGTGTGTGTGTGTGTGTAGGTATCAGTACATCTACTAAATCTATATACTACTTACGTATAGCTACTGATTTGTAAATTGTACCAGGGAGGGCATAATGATGGTGATGTGCTGTACTCATCAACATAAGAAAGCAACACACACTAGAAACCAAGAACATGAATTCAGTGTGGCATCAAACCTGGGCTGTAGCACTTACAAGCTGGTGGCCATGGGCACACCGTTTCACCTCCCTAAGCCTGTTTCCTCACCTGCAAATAAGATAAAAAGGATCCTCTTTGTTCACAGGGTTGCTGTGAGAAGCCCATGCCATAATCCATGCAAAGTGCTCAGAGTGCGAAACAAACAGCAAATGCTCAATAAATGTTTCCTATTCTTTTAGTACACAAAGCCATAAACATAAGTTCGAGAATTCCTGTAGTAACAAAACTAAATGAATCCATCACTTCCCAATTTTGGCCATTTAACCCTCTTTTTTTCTACTGAATACCTATTAACACCCTCTGCCACCCTAAACTGGATGCTTATTGCTATTATTTTCCAGAAAGATTTAAAGTCTGTTTTTATGAGGACACGTTAGTTAACTGAACTATGAAACTATAAAACTTTCAAATACGTTGGAAAACCCCTCAATGATTACAACTTAACAGACAGCAAGAGCTCTGTAGCACCCACTGTCCTCACCTCACCTCTACCCTGCTTGTCTTTTCAGGTCAATGCCAAGTGATCCTTCGGTCACATAAGTGGTACTGGTACATGATTACACATGCAACCCACTGCTTAACAGATACTTTTAGGGGTGCCTGGCTGGCTCAGTCAGCTAAGTGCCCGATTCTTGATTTCGGTTCAGGTCATGATCTCATGGTTGTGAGATCAAGCCCCGCATCGGGGCCTGCTTAAGATTCTCATTCTCTCTCTCTCTCTCTCTCTCTCTTTCTCTCTCTCTCTCTCTCGCCTCTCAGCCTTTCCCCCACTCGCACTTTCTCTCTCACTCTTCCCAACAAAAAAAAAATTTTTCAAAGATAATTTTAATCAGACATATCAATGCTTTAAAATTCTAGACATATACTAAGATCAACATGAAGTCTTATTATGGGTCCCCTGCAATATGGAGCCTGTTGAAGGAAGTTCTATGAGTTTATTGTTTTTCTACTTTATAATTCCATGGCTCGAGAATTCCCCATCAAATGTCTCTAGTTAGCAGGGCACAGAAACAAACTGGTAAGCAGCCTCTAAAATGGCCCCTCATGAGCCCAACATCCTCACCTTCATACCTTGTCTGACAGCCTCCCCTTGCGTACCAGCTGGACCTAACGAGTCCCTTCTAACAAAGAGAATATAGCAAAAAAGTAAAAAGGGATTCCAATTCCAAGCTTAGCTTACAAAAAGACGAACTTCCACGTTGTTGCCTTCTCCTGCGCACGCGCACACTCGCTCGCTCTCTCTCTCTCTCCGTCTCTCCCTCTCTCTTTCCCAAAGTGCCCTCCCACTGTCTCTGAGGGAAACCCATTGCCATGCTATGAGCAGCCCCATGGAGAGAGCCATGTGTCAGGAAACTGTTATCTCCAACCAACAACCCAGAGCCCCGTGTACCAGGCCTTGAGACCGAAATCCCAGCTGGTGTCTGAACAGCGGCCTGGTGAAAGCCCCGCAAGCCAGAAGACCCAGCTAAGCCACACCTGGATTTGGGACCCACAGAAACTGAGATGGTCAACTTTCGCCGCGGTAAGCCACCAAGTTTGGGGGGAATTTGCTCCATAGCAAAAGATAATACATAAGTTACAACTTTAACTTAAAATTTTCAGTAAAAACTACATGCATTTATTCCTTTGGAAGCAGTATTCCACATAATTCCAAAACTCACTGATCCTATTTTAAAAGTATTTTCTGGGGGTGCCTGGGTGGCTCAATTGGTTAAGGGTCTGACTTCGACTCAGGTCATGATCTCATCGTCTGTGAGTTCAAGCCCCACATTGGACTCTGTGCTGACAGCCCAGAGCCTGGAGCCTGGTGCAGATTCTGGTTCTCCCTCTCTCTGTCCCTCCCCTGCTCACGCTCTGTCTCCCTCTCTCTCTCAAAAATAACTAAATGTTAAAAAATAATAACAATAATAAATAAAAGGTATTTTCTACTAGGTTTTTCTAACCCTACTTTTGCCTGCTTTCATCGTGATTCTCCTTATTTCAGACACATATCTGTGCTGTTAGCTAAGTTTTCTAAGCAGTGTATATACAAATGATGACAAAGGTGCGTTTCAGGCAGAACAGCTAAATGTAAGAAAAACCAAAATACCAGGTACAGTTTTTTTATATAAATTGGTTTTAAACTTGATTATATACATCAAACAGCTGATAAGAACAAAAACTCTAAAACTACGTATTCTAAATGACCTCACTAAAAGGGAAGCATGGATAAAAAGGAAGAAAAATTAGGTGAGGGGAAAGGATTTTTAAATTTTTTTTAAAAAGAGGAAAAGTAAAAACAGACAACAAAGTGCAGACACCCTAGAAACTATAATAAGGTTTTCAGTCACAAAGCAGGCAATAACAACATGAATTCTCACTGCCTCCTACACTGTGCTCAGGGCAATGAAACCATCCATTTCTCTTCTTCAAAGTATTTGTTAAGAAAGTACCTACACTTTCCAACATATCTTCAATACTGGCAGAACAGACAACCCTGAAGGTAATCAAAAACTCAATCCAAACAGGTCACACACAGATTGGGCATGCACTGACAGCTAATCTTTTTGATCTGAGGCCGGAGCAAAAGCTTTACATCCTGTTCCTAATCTAAAACACTCATGTCCTCTAATTTCAGTTTGAGAATAGTACTGGAAAACTGCCAGATACCTACTCTCTTACTTGTCCAAGTACTGAATACTGCATACACTTTAAGTAAATGTTACCTTCTTAATGAGGCCTGCCATGACCACCCTATTTAAAATCACAGCTATCTATCATCTACCTGTCCTCAGCCCTCTTTTCTCAGCTTATTTTGTTTTTTGTTTAGTCTGCCTTTTCGCCCCAACAGAATATTCACTGAAGGGCTTGAAGATTTATGTGGGATTCTGTTTTGTCCCGGATACACTCTAAGCTCTATTTGAGTATCTGGCATAACCAGACCCTCAAATATTAGCTCAATATTAAATGCATGAATAAATTAGAAAAGTAAATGCTTTCTCATATAACCGAAAACAAAAAAAAAAACAAAAAGCAGAGGCACTAACTACAGAGAAAAAAAATTAAGTTTTCAACTCGCATTTTCAAATGCTAAATATTTTTCTAAATTAAAAAAAATAACATTTCAAACAAAAAAAAAATCACAAGAAATTAGGTATTTTAATTTTCTTAATTAAGATTTCCCATTGGGCACCTTGAGTGGCTCAGTCAGTTAATGTCTGATTCTTGGTTTTGGCTTAGGTCAAGATCTCACACTTGTGAGTTCAAGACCCACACTGGGCTCCATGGTAACAGTGTGGAGCCTGCTTAGGGTTCCCTCTCTCCCTCTCTCTCTGCTCCCCTCACCCCCATTTACTCTCTCTGTCTCTCTCTCAAAAATAAATGAAGAAACTTAAAGAAAAAAAGATTTTCTATTAAACTCATTAAGTTTTTGAATGATGACTGCTCGAAACCCATAACAGTATTACCATTTACTTCTTTAAAAAACAGACACTTACGAGAAATACAAATCAGGATGTAGCTATTCTGAACAGAAGGCACCAAACAGTCCAGGGGCCACAGAATTAACAACTCATTCCTTAAAGTCTACAACATGCCAGTCTCTAGATCAGAGCTGTGCAATACAAATTAATTTGATCTAAGTAAGTGGTGTTAACTTTTCCAGAAGTCACATTAAAAAAGTAAAAAGAAACACATGAAATTAGTTTTATATCTTACGTAATCCACTATGTCCGTAATATTATCATTCCCAACAGGTAATCGGTATTTTAAAGTTCAAATATTTTACATTATTTTTCTCATATTCAAAATCTGAAGTGCATTTTACACTTTTAACACAGGTCAATTTTAGGTGCTCGACAGCCCAATGCAGCTAGTAGCTACACACTGGGCAGTGGATTCCTAGATTCTGTATGGTACTGATGAAACATAAAGGCATACTTTATTTGCTTTTAAATATTAATATTAGAAGAAATGCAGAGCCAAGGATAGCATCTGCTGTTTCTAAACATCAAAGCACCTGTCATACTCACAGAATTCTTAAGTTCTTTTAACATAAATTTTAAATTTTAACAAAAGGTTTTTCGTTCTAACTTTCATTACAAAATGTTTGGAACTCCACTGAAACTGGAATGACTCAAGACGAGTCTCCCTGAGGTACAAGTTATATAGCCACACATGCTTACTTTGTTTCGCATGGCGATAATAACACTTCACACATTTGAGCATTTAATATCTGATGATGAGGTTAAAAAGATTAAAATAACTTGTAATTCGAGGAACTATTATGCAATCAGATACATTGAAATAGGCTGTCAAATACCTGCATAAGCTTACTTAATACCTCTCTGTCTATATATTATACACAACTTTAACAGATCTCCCTCTGATGGCACTTTTAATGACTTAAAAAAATGTGCATTTTTGCTATTCTTTTCAGACTTAAATGTTTCTGTAATTGTGATGTAGTAAGAAATATATTTGGCCTTTGTCCTTGGTTCCTGGCACAGGAATTTCCTGAGCGATAGGAGAGTATTTTGCCCCTTTTGATCACACCTGAGTTCATGCTAAAAGATGACTTAGAATGGGGCCTCTAGATCATCTCAGGACGGGGCAGGTCAGCACAAAGACCAGGTGATTAGAGGGCTGGAACTTTCAGTCCCACCCACCTGACCACTGAGGAAACTGAGCTCTGTAGAAACAGAGAACTCTTTTCCATGCCTTTCTCTTAGCTTCTGATGTCGTCAGCAATTCTTGTCATTCCCTGACTTGCAGCGCTGTAACTCCCACCTCTGCCTCCATTGTCACAGGGTCATCTTCTCCCCATTGCAAGTGTCTCCCCATTGCATGGTGCTTCTCCTCTCTTACACGGATACCAGTCATACTGGATTAGGGGCCCACACAAGTCCAGTATATCCTTAGCCTAACTAAGTACATCTGAAATGACTCTACTTACAAATAAGGTCACATTCTGAGGAGTCAGAAGTTAGGAATTCAAAATATGTCCTTTTTTGGGGAGTGCGGGGGACACATTTCCACCCATAATTTGGGCCTTTACAACAAACAGTCTGACAACCCTGACTTAGAATAATTAGAACTGAGGAGAAGTAGGTACAGAGAGGTGCCACTGAACAGTGAGGGATTTCAAAGAGGAGAGCTGAGATTTTGTTTCAGACAAAAGCAGAAGAACACTCAAAAGATGTCAGACAGAAAGCAATATATGCCGGTCAGGAAGGTGGCCTGGCTTAGAGATGGGGGGGGTCCAGTAGAGCCTAAAAAAGGATGTGCATCTGCAGGACAAATGTTTTACACGGCAGATCAAGAATTAATCTGAAGAGAATGTTACTATTAGATAACAATGTGATTAGAGAATGTCACTGTTACGTAACATTAGACGATAATGTAATTTAGTATCCTATGAACCAAAAGAGAAGCAACTCAACCATGACAAACATAACAAAGGAAGAGGCCTGAAAATGACCAGGGGATTTGGCTAGAATAAGACTACAGCCAAGTGAAGAAAACAACTTCCATGGAGAAACTAAGAGGGACACTGGAGGTACGCTGGGGGGGAAGATGAGAATGCTGAAGAAATGAAACATGATTTACACACACAGCAGGTACAGCAGACCATTACTCTGGTGACCCCCAATAAACCACAACTCCCGGCATTCATGCCCTTGTATAATCCTCTCCTACACAGACTATGAGCTTAGCCAAATAACTTGCTTTAAGCCAATTTGATATTAACAGGCACTGGCAAGCAGGGGCATGATAAGCACTTTCACATGGGAACTTGGCTGTCTCCGATCACTGCCCCCTGGAAGCCGGCTGCCATGCTGTAAGGAAGCCTGAGCTAGATTCTGAACGATGAGAGACCACATGGAGACAGACTGTGAAGGCTAAGAGGTCATCATTCCAGCCCCGGCAGAGTCCCCAACTGAACGCAACCACCAGTGACCTCAACCCATGCCTAAGGGAACAGCGAAAATACCCAGCTGAGCACAATCAACCCAGAGAATCAGGAAAAATGATAAACTGCTGTCACCTGAAGCCACTAAGTTTCGTGGTGGTTTGTAAAGCAGCAACAGATAACGGATACCGTCAAAACAGATTTATGCTTGAGAAATGCAAGAACGTGAGGATTCTTATTAAACTGGGAAGACTTCTATATGCTTGGGGAGAAAAGAACAAAGGAAAACCATATAAATTAAAATGCAAAGAGAAAAACTGAAGATGTTAAAGATGGAGCCGAGTCACCCGAGGAACAATGGGAAAATTTAAGAGAACACCAAGGAAAGTTTTCCACCTACTTCATCACTTTCATCTACTTCAATTCCACCATCTTTGTCATCATCCATTTGTTTATGGATTGTCTGAAGAGCTTCCAGGCTGAATCGATCATCTTCTGTGAAACACGGCGGACTCAGTGACAGGCAGGGATCTGCAACAGAACGAAGGGCAGTTATGGCTTGCCATGCCAAAACACAGACCACAGGCATACAAGTGACAAGAAGAAAAACATTAAATATCAGACTAAGTCAAACCAACAGATTTTAAAAAGTCCAGCAAAGTCATCGAAAGTATAATACAGGAACACAACAGACTACAAATAAGTAACTGAATTTAATGGCTACTAGGCAACTACAACCAGGAGTAACTCCAGTCCTGACTTCAGGTTGTCTAACTGCTTCCACATCTTTAACCATTTTCTTCTTATCCAACCTACTATATTTACTAATTATTTCCCCCCAAAAACAGAGCTCCTTTCTTAAAAAAAAAAAAAAAAAGAACCTAAAAAGCACAGAATACAAGGTGCTATTTTCGAATAATCCACTTCAATTAAAATGTGAATCCTAGAAAAATATCAGAGAATACAAGAAAAGGATATATATAGGATAGGCACACAATACTTAGAAACTTTTTTTTTCACTCTTCTATTTAAGAACCAAAGAGTTCATGGCTCAGGTCATGATCTCGCAGTTTGTGGGTTCCAGCCCCAGTCCGGGCTCTGTGCTGACAGCTCAGAGCCTGGAACCTGCTTCAGAGTCAGTGTCTCCCTTCTCTCAGCCCCTCCCCCACGCATGCTCTGTCTCTCAAAAATAAATAAGACGTTAAAATTTTTTTTTCAAATAAATAAACATTAAAAACAATTTTTTTAAGTAAAGTAGTTACTAGCATAATAGAAGGGTTAGCCACAGTTTGGTTTTCTCAACAACAGCTAAAAATCTAGTTTATCATTCTGGCCCTGTTACAAATTAACAGTCTGATTTTGGACAAATCACTTGTCCTTGTGTCTTAGTTACCACACCTCTAAAATAAAGTTGTCTCCGTGCTTACTAAATCTACCGTAGCTATAATGGCCTAAGAAATGATCTAATTCTGTACTTAGGAAAAAACACTGCACAAAGCCAGTACTGGAAATCAATTAATAAATGTTTTGGTAAAAGAATAATGCAAATCTATATTACCTACATGTTCCAGTTATAACTTATTTTGGTGAGTTAACATTTTTAATAGTTTTAATTCAAAAGCTAATTTTAATTTAGTCTTGGAAGAGAAAGAAACAGAAAAGGAAACTGTAAAAAGGGAAAATGCAATGATAAACGTTGTGACATATGTGTGTATACATATTTAAAACTCTGATCAAGATTTGCTAAAATCTAAGAACTTACAGGAACAATGGTCAGTTATGACCCCTAAGTCATGAAACAACCAGAGCCCTAATATGCCTACAAATTCAAACTCATTTGTACTTATTTTGACTGGCTATGAAGCAAAAGCTCCCAGATACCATAACATAGAGAATAAAGAAGATCTGAATACAATGTGTTATTGCATCCATAATAAACATACGAAGTTACTGCAAATAGCATACAAGGGTTGGCATCACTTACTGACTAAACAGGCTTTGTTGTCAACCCTGTCAAACTCTAAAAGGAGTGAATAATGAGGGCTCTGAAAACCATATAAAGCTTTAAAAGAAAATTAGGAGAAACATATGATCTGAAAAAATTTCATATAAAAATAAAATTGATTTTTTTTTTTTTTACTTATTTAATAAACCTTATCTTTCAAGGTCTGTTGCAGGATGTAACTTCTCCAGGAAGTCTTTCATAAATATCTATACTATCTTCCAGCAATTACTTCCTTCTCTGAACACCATTCCAACCATTCAACAAATATCTCTTAAGCATCTACCATATGTCGGGCATTGGAAATACCATAGTGAAAAGAGAGATAAAAATTCCTCACGAGGGGGGCCTGGGTGGTGGGGGACCTGCTTAAGATTCTCTCACTCCCCCTCCCTCTGCCCCTCCCCAGTGCACACTCACACTCTCTCGCTTTCTCTGTTAAAAAAAAAAAAAAAAAAAAAATTCCTCATGAAACTACAGCATAGTGGAGGAGATGAGCATAACAAGATAAAGAAGTAAAAGGTAGAGCATGCTAGCAGCTAGCAGTGGGTAAGTCCTGAGGAGAAAAATAAAGAGCAGATATGAAATGCCAAGGGACTTGAAATCTGATTATATTTTATTCTCATATCATTCAACCTAAGTCCTCGTTAATGTTGTACTTTATTAATCTCTAACTGCTTACACGAATCCTTTTGTCTATACAATTGAGCTTATGACCAAGGCAGGAAAACGTCTTCTGTTTCTCACATTCATAATACCCAGGGCTTAGTTTAGCAATTTTGTGTCTCTGATAAATTGTTACTTCATACGCTAACTAAATCACAAACTTCTAGGCTTTTATGCTGTGCAAACCAGTGACAGGCATGAGGAAACAGTCTAGTGATAAAGGAGGCATGCGGACCACAACAATATTTTAAGTTAGGGACCACTGAAAACACTACGTGTAGAGTGCTATGAGAGCCATGGAGGAAGAGCACCAGTGCAGACCGGGAGAGAAAAGTCAGATGTTTTCTAGAGGTAACCTTGGGGGTTTTATATGACCTATAACTGATGACCTTGGGAAGGAGACAAAAGCATGCGTGGAAAAAGAAACATCATACGTTCAGTGTCATGAGAAAAATGTTGAACGTTCAGAGAAATGCCACTGGTTAATATGTCTGGAGTACAGAGAATATATGGAAAGAAGAAAAGAGATCAGTAAGAAATTAGAAGGAAGGGGCCAGATCTCTAAGACTAAGGGTGGTTTTCCCCACACTAAGGAATTTGGATTTTCATCCTGAAAATTATGAGAAGCCCATACAGGATTTTCAAGGAGAAGCCGAACACAATCAGATACATTATAGAAAGATCGTTCTGGTGATAGTGGAAAACAGACTGGAGGCAAGACTGGGAGGCACAGCGGTCAGGAAGTGCGACTGTAATCCTAGCAGCACGCAGCACCTCAGGCCTCCAAAGAATGGAGGAGGTAAACGACGAAGACTGCTCTAGGATTTGGCGTTTTGCCAAGTTAGAACTGCAGAAGGAAAGGAAAGACAGGAGTTGAGGATAAGGCAAGGGTGATCCATTTCCCCACATAAAATTGTATTTCCTTTTGGTACGGTGACTTAAGGACTAGAAATCTGACTTAGAACAGTTGTGAATTCTGAGCCCCATTACCTGTTCTAAAGTCCTTTCCATTTCTTTCTCAACTGTATCCCTTCTAGGTCAATTCAGCACAAGTGATCATTTTAACCCAAATTGGCTGACCTAAATTTCTTTTTCAAACATACAAACTGTTACAAAAGATCTGTGCATATAATAAATCAGGGAGAATGGTTTCAAAGACAAATGCTGAAATGCCAAAATGGCTCTCCTTTGCCTCACTGACCTCACCTTAGCTACCCAAATGCACCAGCACATTCCCGTATTCCACAGCCAGAAATGTGTTTCTCAGATACCTAAACAGAATTCAGTTGTTCACTGAGACATGATATGGAGTGCCTGTAAGGTGCCAGCCTAGTGCTTGGTGCCGGACACCCGTGTGACAACTAGGACAGATTTCCTCTGCTCCGTGCCCCCACTTGTATTAAATGCAATATGGTGTCATAAACCTTTCTAGCACTATACAGTGAGCAGTCCTTTCTTTTCTCTGGATCAGGGACAGCAATTTCTGCCGAAGAAAAAGAAATCAGCCGAAAGAAAATAAAACTTAACCGAAGTCAGCAACCAACCAACACCACTGTTAAAATTTCAACTTGTTTTCCTCTATTCAAAGCCAAACAAATCCTCAGTATGATTTCTGCAGAAACAAAGTCTAATGAAGTAAAATGATTTCACCTAAGAAACATCTACTACATTCCAGAAACCAATACTGCTTTATATACATAATCTCTACAACCCTGTGGGGGACACATATTATCTCCATTTTCAGATGAGGAAATGGCACTCATGAGTATCTTGCTCAAGATCACATCCCTAGAAGTGGCAGAGCTAGGATTCAGATAAAGTCTTCAAGACTCCAATCCATGTTCCAGCATCAGTATAATGAATGTAAATGGGTCACAGTGTCACCAACATCAGAGAATAAAGTATTGCTATCACAAATATTACCAGGGCCCAAGGAGCTAAGAACACCAAGAAGCATAAATGTGTCCCACAGAAGGGACACTACTGCACGATGTTGATAATCTAGAATACATACCTATGCTTCCTACATTACCTTTCCTTTTAATAATGTCTTCAAGCCACACTCCCCTTGAACAAACCTTGATAGTAAGTTTATTATTACCACAGTGACTGATACGTTTGTTGAACGATTTACTTATACATAAGTATTACAAGGCAAATAAATGAATTTCTGAATACTATTTCTCTAGAAAATGTATAGATGTCAGACACTAGGTTAGAAGCCCGGTATACAAAACGTAGAGCAAGTGAATAAAGTTCAATATGGCAAGTACAATGGCAGACATGTAGTAAATACATAATGGTGGCAAAACTAAAGGAGTAGTTCCGTCTACATGAATAGCAAGAAAAAACTCAAGGAGAAGTGATATTTACATTTATTCTTAAAAGACGAGCAAATGTTCTCTAGGAAGACACGTATAGGCAAGAACATAATGTGCTAATAGCTATTATACTAACAACATAATGACAACAATAACTACTAATTACAGAATGTCTATCATATACAACTATATGTAAATTGCCTATTATACATTTCACTTTGCCTAGAAAGTAAGCACTACTGTTCTCATTTTTTTTTGAGAGAGAGAGAGAGAGAGAGAGAGAGAGAACAAACAAGCAGGGGAGGGGCAGAGCGAGACAGACAGACAGAATCTCAAGCAGGCTCCCTGCAGTCAGCACAGAGCCCCATGCAGGGCTCAATCCCACAAACCATGAGATACTGACCTGAGCAGAGATCAAGAATCAGAGGCTTAACTGCTTAACTGACTGAGAAACCCAGGCACCCCTATTGTTCCCATTTAATTGGAAAACTATGAGAAAAGACTGACAATATCAGTGAGGGACAGATTATGAAGGGATTATTCTAAAGTGAAAAGAAAATAATATTAATACATTACTCACTGAAAGCTCCCACTTAGTTCCTTGGCCTGCAGGGTTTTCTTCCAAATCCACGCAGGCTCAGGTAACTGCCTTCATTCCAACTCAACTGTTTCTCCTCAAAGGCCATCTAATTTCCCTCTCCAAAACAGCCTTGGCCTTTAGGCTCTCTGCTTGCCCTATTATTCTTCATAGCACTTTACTGCAGGGCACTACAGTATCTATTTATGTATTTGCTTACTGCCCAACTCCCCCACTGTAATGTCAACATGAGATTACAGGCTTTCGTTGTGATCACTGCTCTTTCCGGAGTGCCTAGAACAGTGCCTGCTCACAGCAAGTGCTCAAAAAATATCTGTGTACTGAATCACTAGCCTAATTGGTTTTTCAATATAAATGTTTGGAAGAGAACAACTTTTCTAGAAATTACACGGCAGATAACAATACTATGATGTAGAAAATGACGACAAAACTCCTTACCTCTTTATAACAATGTTAAATCTACCTAAGTTAGTAGAAATTTATTAACCTTACTCTTCCAGTTAAAACCATTCAATGGTTCCCTAGAACCTAAAGTATAAAGTTTATTTGTTCATTGTCAAATATTACTGTTTAAATATTTATTTAACAAAATACAGAACAAATTGTGCAAAAAAAATTGAGGGGAACTTTAAAATATTAAAGATGGTCTTCTCTAAGGCTTTTATACTCTTGGCAGTTAAGATAAAACTACATGGGGTAAAAGACTAAGCCAGTTTTACTTTCTATATATTATTACTAATATATATATATATATAAAATATGTAGATTATTACTATATATTACTACACCTAATAAATACTGATGTCTGACTTTTACATGCAAGCAATCACATTTTTAGTGGCATTAGGAAAGAAAAATTAGATCTTATTTATTTAACGTTCATTCATTTTTGAGAGAGAGACAGAGTGCAAGCAGGGGAGGGGCAGAGAGAGGGAGACACAGAATCTGAAACAGGCTCCAGGCTCTGAGCTATCAGCACAGAGCCCAACGTGGGGCTTGAACTCACGAACCGTGAGATCATGACCTGAGCTGATGTTGGATGCTTAACCGACTGAGCCACCCAGGAGGCTCAGAGAAAGTGGATTTTAATACGTGGGGTCAAAAAAAAGAAAAAAAAAAAAAAAAAAAAAAAAACTCAAACAGAAAATAAGATGGGCTCTGGAACTCACAAGGAGTAGTCTGGCTAACAGACTGGTTCTCAACCGAGAGTGCCACTCAGTGCCCTGCCCTCCCTCCTCCCGCTCACCTCTCTCCACTCTGCTGCTACAGTCATCCAGTGGAGGGGTGGAGGCTAAGGATGTTAAACAACGAGAATGCACAGGCCAGTCCCACACACCACAGAACAGCAGAGTCCCCAGCTATGCCAACAGTCTCGCCAGAGAGGAAGAAAACACTGGCAACAGCAGGATATGAATCTGGAACAATAACCTGGAGCTATCAGTCAGTGAAGGACAATGAATCTCTCTGAAAGAGGAATCTAAAGAAGTCACTGATGATTTTTAAGTAGGACTGTGACACAAGAACTGTAACAGAGAAATTACAATTTATATTTTGTGTAACACTTTCAAGTTCAAAATATGCTTTCCCATACAGTCAGTTTTATTTCAATCTAGAGAAGAAACTATCGCTTTAGTTTACGTGCTTTTACCAACTCGTGTCTGTTCTAATAGCCCAGGCAGGAAGTAACAAAATACAAGCCACAATCATGGCAGTGAAGACAGAAAGAAAAGGTTATACTGAAGTGACAACTGAATGTACTCAAGAAAGAAGACAAATATGATTGACATTTCAGGCCTAAAAGTCTAGGTTAAAAAAAAAAAGGCTGAGCCAGACCAAACAACATAGAGTTACAAAATGTGTTAAATGGGTTTCCATTCACCCTTCAATATTTAAGAGGAATAAATATTCACTCCACATTCTATATTCCACCATCCCATTCAACTGACATATACAGGGAATACAGTTCAGAAACCTAAGAAAACAAGAGCTTAAGAAATAACTGAAGCTGGGACACCTGGGTGGCTCAGTCGGTTAAGCGGCTGACTTCAGTCATGATCTTGCTGTTCCCAAGGTCACACCCCGTGTCCGGCTCTGTGCTGACAGATCAGAGCCTAGAGCCTGTTTCAGATTCTGTGTCTCCCTCTCTCTCTCTGCCCCTCTCCCACTCATGCTCTGTCTCACTCTCTCAAAAATAAACAAACATTTTAAAAATCAAAAATAATAATAATAATAATAATAATAATAACTGAAGCTGGGACACCTGGGTGACTCAGTCGGTTGAGTATGCAACTCTTGATTTCAGCTCAGGTCATGATCTCAGGGTTCATGAGTTCAAGCTCCAAGTCAGGTCAGAGCCTGCTTCTTTTCCTCTCTTCCTCTCTCTGCCTCTTTTCCTCTCTCCCTCTCTCTGCCCCTTCCCCGCTTGTGGATGCTTGCACGCACGAGCTCTCTCGCTCTCTCTCTCTCCTCTCAAAAAAATAAATAAATAAAACAAGAAAAAATTTTTAAAAAAGAAAGAACTAAAACTGAGAAAGTAAATCCAGTCTTTAGAGCTAGTTTCCCGCCCATAATACCCTTAACGTCAGCAAATTTCACACAGAAAAACCAAGAAGGGGAGCCGGCCGGCTCTTAATCACTAACCAATGACTGTAGCCCTTTAACAATGTGCAACATCATATACCACCAAGACTTGGCTTACCATACAGGCAACTATTTACGAGTCTCATGATTAGGCTTTTCTTAATTAACGCCACTGAGAGAAATTCTTTAAATAAATACTGACTGTATTTAGCACCTCCATTAATAGTTCAAGCATTTACCAAATCAAATATTACAATCCAAATATTTTGAGAATAAATGTTCTCTAAAGTCTTCAGAGATAATTCTTTGGTGTCATTTTTCAATAAACCAAAGATATGATTCAAACTCAAAAGTAAGTAATGTCTTCTCTGATATCCTGTTTAGGGCACAGTCGTCTTATGCCCCTTATATGCCCAGTGTCTAACATACTGTATGCTTACCTAGCATACAGTAAGATTAATGGATGTTTCTCAAAAAATCTAATAAAATAATAATAAAGGCCACTGTATACTTTTTTAGGGAGAAATGAGTTTCAACCCATTATCTATTATATTTTCTGGCAGATAGTAGATATTTAAAATATGTTCATATTTATTAAGAACATATTACATGCCAGAACAAATGAGAAAGAAAAAGTTGCAACTGGTATACACAGTGCTATACCAAGATGCTCTAAAACTGCAGGTGGAAGGCTCTAGAATCTCTAATATTTACTCAGACAATTAAAGTTCATCAGTTAAAGGAAACAAACCCTACCAATAGAGGGCTGAGAAACCACTGCAGAGGTACCTAATTATGCCCTACGTGTCACACTGAACAGAAAATAAAGGGCCTTTCTTTACTTTAAATCCCTCCTGACTGACGACTGCCTCTTGGAGTTCTGAATCTCTTTAATCACTGACTTTGTATAGAAAGTACCTATTAATTAGTCCCTACTCTTATAAAAAGAAAGAAGTTTCCCCTGGTTTTTAGCTAAAAATTTCCCTTAAAAAAACTGTCCAGTTCAACTAAACCTTCCAAATGTTTTAAGTAGACCATCTGATAAAAACTCAGTTACTGAGATCCCTTCCTGCTTTCCAGGAACATTTTACAATTTACCATCTTCTGATTATTTGACTTCCACTTATTCCCCCACCCATAAAATGCATCTTGTCCTTGCCACCTCAAACAGTTCCTGCTAATCTTCTCAAAACAGCCTCTCTAAAGATAGGAGACAGAAGATAATGCCTCTGCCTTGAAACTATCTTAATATGAAACTCATTTACCACCACATCCCTCATCCAAAAAAAATCTACATTTATATTCATGGTAACCAATACATTCCTTCAATGTATTTAAATAAATGAGAAAGAGTATTTACGCAGCTGTATTTATCTCTGTATTCACTGACAGTTGTATATTTCCATTGTGTTTTATATTTAAGTTCCTAGAAAGCAGTAATATATGTTTATAACATTGCTGCATCTGTCATATGTGGGAAAATAATGTTGACTAAGTGCAAAAAAAAAATAAAAGTACACAGGTACACTGATCTATTTACCCCTGGTTTCCCAGGATACTATAAACACTAACATTTCAATTAGCAACGTTACGTGTACAGAATAGGGCAAAAACTATGCTCATATTTATTTGGAGTTGTTTTGGAGGGAAGAATGTGGTAACTCAAAGTGACAACCAGAACACTGTGAATGCACTTAATGACACTGAATCATGTACTTAAAATGGTTTAAATGGTAAATTTTACATTATGTATGTTTTACCACAATAAAGAAGAAAACAAGCTGCAACCAAACACAAGCTATAGAGAACACAGGTCATTAATGCCATCCTACCTGTATCAACACTCGGGAAATAAGAAGAGCACTGTTGTTACTGCCTGGTACTGACCTGAGAGCACAACACCATCTCACTTCTCCCACAGTGCAAGACCTTAACAACAATCTCGAAAAATAAAATTAGCATCCCAATTTTACAGAAAGGAAGGTTGAGGAGTCTGTAAAAGGAAAAGAAGAACTTTTAATTCATTCTCATCCTGCCACTTACTGTATAACCTCAGGAAAGTTATTTAACTTCTCTGCCTTAACTTCCTCATCTGTAGAATGGGAATAAGAGACAGCAACTTGGCAAAGCTGATGTTAGAATTAAATGAGACGTCTGCAGATAAAGCACCTAACACAGAGGGTGGCACATATTTGGAACTCAGTAGATACCTACTACTATGATCCAGAAAGATGAAGGAATTAGCTAATAAATGGCACAGGAGGAACTCAACACTAAGTCTCCTGCAACCTAAGTCTAGTCTTCCTATGATATTACTATTACCTTAACAGATACCAAAAACAGCATTTTTCTAAATTAGGCTTAACTCTAAATATCTTTTGGTTGATTCCAAAACCAAATATACCCTAAAACACAAGGAGAGAAAATAAAGAGGGAATAGAGCATTTGGGGGGTAACTTACACGCCAGGTGCTTTACCTGGTTATCTAATTCAACTTCTCTCAACAGCCCTGCTATACTGGGATGAACCTCGCTTCTTCTTTTCATGATGAATAAACCAAATTCTCATTTGCATGATGAATAAACCAAATTCTCATTTGCAAAGCAATATGCCCAAGATCAAAGAATTGGTTAACTATTTTGTTGAAATTCAAAAGAACTTTACTTTTCCTCATCTCCCACAATCCGTTAAAAAAAAAAAATGACTTCCTATTTTTAAAAATACCCAAAAAGAATATTCTGAAAGCAAATTACAAAACAGGAATTCTAAAAGCAGATTCATTAAGAGCATTACTTACTACAAGTATATAATCTCCAAAGATTATTATATTGAAAATGGAAAACACTCATTTAAGTATAAGTTTTTGCTATGTACTTATAGGATTAATTTGTTCAAACAATTATTTTAGAAAGCTCTTACTGTTTCTAAGTGAAAACAAATGCACATTTCCAACTGGGAAGCAGAATCCAATGCCCTACCAATTTAGTTTCAGCAACAAAAATGGGTAAATCCCCATTCATGTACTGTTCCACAGTAATGGAAGAAAGATTTACAAAGTTATACTTCATTCAATGAAAGAGTGAGAGGCATATGTGCACTTCTCATGGTAGTCGTAGGAGAGAAATGAGGCCACAGCCAGAGGCTTGATGTTCGGGATGTTTGTAAATCAAACATTTCTAAGTTGGGAACTGCCTATATACATACGGCATAGAAAGAAACAACCAGGAACCATTTATCTTATGGAGAAACAGACACTGGTTTTGTTTTGTTTGGGAAGGAGAAGTTTCATAAAACCATCCACACATTAAAGGTTTGCAAATTCAGATTCCAACACACAGGGCTCCTAAGTAATAATGTATAGTTACACAACTATACATTATAAATCCTTATTGGTAATTAAAACATCACAGCAGAAAATATTAGAAAGGTGTCTCTGAATTAAAATATATATATATCTTCCCAGAATTTTTTAAGCCTCTTTTTTCCCTGAGGTTTTCTTAATTTTTGCTACTAAATATTGAGCATATACCAGATTCTGCTGTAATTTCTTTTAGCACATTAGTTCTAATTTTTACATTAATAATGAAACATAGGGGCGCCTGGGTGGCTCAGTTGGTTGAGCAACTGACTTCGGCTCAGGTCATGATCTCACAGTTTGTGAGTTCGAGCCCCACGTCAGGCTCTGCGCTGACAGCTCAGAGCCTGGAGCCTGCTTCAGATTCTGGGTCTCCCCCTCTCTCTGCCCCTCCCCTGCTCATGCTCTGTGTCTCTCTGTCTCTCAATAATAAACGTTAAAAAAAATTTTTTTTAAATAATGAAACATAATTATTACTATCTATATTTTTACAGTAAGCAAACGGAGATTGAGACAGGTCACCAAAAGACAGTCTGCATTTTAAATTTATATTCATCTGGTTCAGCTGATTCACTGTTTTTCTGCATCACATATCCATTTAGAGTTGGGGGTAATATTCATGAGAACCCTTGGTTCTATATGGATGAACTACGGCGATTAAGCGTATCAGTGCAAAGAATCCCTAAAACAGTTGAGTACATGATAACATTTTAAGTATGAACTAGCAAAGAAAGCAAAACTGGTATCTAAAAAGCCCTGGAGAGATATATCGACATCTGTATCATCTAATCTACACCTGTATCTAACTCAGGAATAATTCAGTCAAAAAGGCCAACATCAAGGGATGTCAATTTTATCAGAAAAAAATGTTTTTATTTGTGTTTGTCAAGGTCTGTTTCCTTTGTTCCTTCATGTCAGATGTCCATACTCCATACCTTTCATTTCACTCACTGCTTATGTATACCCTAAGAATTTCACTGATCATTTTCTAATGCTAAGATATTCATGGACAAAACAGCCTCTTAAAGACATCCAAAGCTAAAAAAAAAAAAAAAAAAAGACATCCAAAAGCAGCAGTGAGAAACTAGAGATATAAGCATTTGTTAGGAGCCTATAAAGGGCCTCCTGCAAAAAGCAGAATCAGGCAAAAGCATCTGTTTATTAGTTTATGAGAGAACCGACGCCTAATTCTAAAGATCATCAATTAATTTCAGTCTCCAATAGAGTCTTTTCTATCTATCCTTTTCACATGATTTTTTGTACCATATAATTCCAGCATCTGTTTTTGCTTTGAAATATGTTAAGTAGAAGGGAGTGAGTTCAGAGTTACAGAGACGTTACTGAAGATCCCTCATATGTGGGCAACACTGTTCATAACCAGTATGGCACACATAAACAGTTCCCAGGGAACCTCTTTTCTCTGTGTTTACTTTGGCTCTTCAGTAGTAATGATGTGCTGTCACCAACAAATCAACTTTTAGGTGTTCTCTCTAAACACAGATTTTATTGAAGATAATACTGAAAGTAATTAAATTATTTAATCAATATATCAAAATATATGCACACAAATATTGACCTTCCTATTCAGAGAATTGTCCCTTAGTAAAGTATATACACTTTCTCCAACAACTCTGCCACTGTCCAAAACTCAGGCCGCACATGACTCAACTAAAAGAATTACCCCCAAAAATGTTTTCTGCATATTCTTAAAAATAGTATAATTTCTGAGGTACCTGGGTGGCTCAGTTGGTTAAGCATCAGACTTCGGCTCAGGCCATGATCTTGTGGTCTGTGGGTTTGCGACCCGTGTCGGGCTCTGTGCTGACAGTTCAGAGCCTGGAGCCTGCTTCAGATTCTGTGTCTCTTTCTCTCCCTTTGCCCCTCCCTAGCTCGTTCACACATTCTCTCTCTCTCTCTCTCTCAAAAATAATAAGTAAATGTTTAAAAAATAGTATAATTTCTTCCACTTAGGGTAGATTTACATTTTGGAAACTGCTCAGGCTATCAACTTGAAAAATATCATTTCTGCTCCAAACAAGATATCTGGTGCCAGTAAAGATTTTCTCATGCAGTCCACAAACTGTAAAATAAATTTCAATTCATTAACCCTGAAACTTACTTTTATATTTTTTAGAATATTAATACCTTAAGTTATTTTAAATAAGTGACCTAAAAATTAACAGCATGATAATGTAAGTTCCCAGAAGAAGAGTATTAAAGATGTAAAACTGGCCTAAATAAATATAGTCATCGTAGCCAGATACTTAGCAATTCAATACAAAGATAATATAAATTTTCATCTAAGACATAGTAATTCCTTTTATTTCATAAATTTTCCAAACTTTCATTTCTCAATTTGAACTAAAACCAATATAAACAGTTGATTTAATTATGTGTCTTGTTCATATTCCCATCACCTAGAACACCACGTGGAACATAGCAAGCACTCAAAGGCTTACTGAATGAATCAATATGGAAACTGAATGAGTGGTCATGGATTAAGCTGATTTACATTTATATTTGCCTAGCTTAATTACACTAGAAAATTTTCTTTTTATACACAACAGTCAAATCAACAAAATACAGCCAAACCATTGAATGTGATAAAGTACCAAGCACTTCAGCTGACAACAATTCAGATCTTGAAACCGCTCAGGACCAAAAACTCTAAGGTCATTCCTTGATTACAACCCTCACACACATAACATCCAACCACAGAAAATCTGTTGGTTCTACCTTTAAAACATTATCCAGACTCTGCCCCATTCAAAGTCACCATCATCTCTTGCAGAGACTACTGTCCTTCACCCTTTAATGTCTTTTCTCTCCTTCTTTCATAGCTAAATCTATGATCACTTACTATAATCACTCTCCTGAAAACACACTCAAGTTCATGAGTCATCTCTCCTTTCATGACACTTGGTTAACAAAGCCATAGCCCTGGTAAAAACCTAGTTCTCCACTTACTCTGTATCTACACCCGTACATCTAAACATGGCTGATCATGATGCCTTAAATCTATAACCACAGACCTCCACTGCACCCTTAACTCAGTTCACACTTCTATCCTATTTCACACCTTCTTGGTCCTCACCCGTGATGTCTCTACTCCCTATTCTCATTCACAAAAGAAAATACTTCACCAAAAGAAAAAAAAATTACATGAAGCATTCAGAAGAGAACTTCCATGAACTCGCATCATGCAATGAACTACCTCCCAATGTCTACAACTCAAACTGAGTCTCCAGCCTGTAGTCACCGATGAATTATCCAAGTTTCTATATAATGCCAATCCCTACATTCATGAACAAAATTTCGTCCCATTTGGCCCTTCAAGAGCACTACACTACTTCAGAAATTCACACACTTAACATTTTGCTTTCAATGAATCACTGCCATCAGAATATGAACAAACATTGGTTTTCTTCCTCCTTTAAAAAAAAATAAAAGGGGGGGGGGGACATTCTCAACTTCACTGCATTACTACCCCATTTCTTTGCTTCCCTTTGTAGAAAATCTCCTTGAAAACATTACTAACTTACTATCTCCAATTTCTCTCCTCCCTTTCTGTCTTAAGATACACTCCAATCAGGCTTCAGCTCTCACGATTCCACCAAAACTACCCTGGTCAAAATCACAAGTAATTTCTACCTTACTAAATCCAATGGTTAATTCACATGTCCCTGTTACTTGGCCTATCCGTAATCATCTGCACATTCTCTCCTTTATTCAGTTTCCAGGACAACCTAATATTCTTGTTCTCTTCCTCACTTGCTGCTGGTCCTCAGTTTCCTCTTCCATGGGGTATGAGGAAACTGTGGAAGATGGTGGTCATGCTCATACCTTGACTGTGGTGATGGTTTTATGCATGTATACATATGTTAACAATTACCAAATTGTACACTTTAAATAGGAACCATTTATTATATGCCAATTATACCTTTAAAAAATGTTTAAAAAATAAAACTGTCAGCCTTTACATACCATTCATAGTCTCCATGACAGCTCAGAGATCATGAAAATAAGATAATTATTTGTCTTTTTTTAATGTTTATTTACTTAGAGAGAGAGGGAGAGAGAGAGAAAGAGCACACACACGCACGTGCACACAAGCGGGGGAGGGGCAGAGAGAGGGAGACACAGAATCAGAAGCAGGCTCCAAGCCTTGAGCTGTTAGCACAAAGCCCCAATGCGGGTCACGAACTCACAGACTACGAGATCATGACCTGAGCCAAAGTCAGACACTTAGACACTTAACCGACTGAGCCACCCAGGCGCCCCAATAATTAGTTGTTTTTAAACCCTAGAACGAAATATCCTGGCCACTGAGAACAATTAGCTCCTTTCTCATCCTACTATTCTCTTTCAATAACTTGAATCTATCATTTTTGATCAATTATTTTCCTAACAAAAGAGAGAATCCAATGGGCAGTGAAGAGTTTGAATTTGTATAGTCATCTATTATCATTACAGGATCAGAAACAACTTGCTGCCTTGTTTTCTCTCCAAACAAAACATTCCAAAATGCCTTTCATTATTCTTAGCACTCTCTACAAGCCTCAGTGAAATTTGGCCTTCAAAATTATGAACATAGTTGACAGAGATCTGTGCCAATTTCTTATTTACTATCAGTTAGATGTCCTATCTTCTATCTTTTCAAATTTTATATCCCTCCCTCAATTAACATCTACCTATATCTTTTTAATAAATACTAAAAGTAATTAAGTAAATAAATAAAATGGTACTTGAAGCATATGAAGAAATAAATTCAGTATTTTATTAAATTTTAATAAATACTAATTAAAGGTAAGTAAAAATGTAAGGTAAAGTAAAAATGAAAGGTAAAAAAAGGTAAGTAAAAAAATAAGTAAAATGGTACTTGAAGTATATTAAGAAATAAATCCACTAAAATATTTTACAAAAATCAAACACCTATGTTTTGGGGGGAGGGGCATATGTGTGTAAAAGTATTAAGCTAGCAAGACTTCATGGAAATTAAATGTTCAAGGAGCCACTATAGTTATATCACAACTGCAAGCATTTAGCAGAACTTATTAGAGCTAAGAGATTCATGGAGACATGGGTGGGATAGTGTCAGATTTGTGTTGTGTACAGAATATGCTTGCATGTAGCTGCAAAATGTAGATTTAATGACAGCAGACTGGAGGCAGGGAAGCAAGTAATTTTATCTCAAGCAATGAGGTCTAAACTAAGGCTATACTAATGAGGTGATATGGAAAGCGGCAGACTGCAAAAATATTACAAAGTAAATTTTACTAATACCTAGAACTCTTCACTCTTTCCACCATGGTATATAGCTCCCATTAAGTAGAGATGTCATCAACACAAAAAGGTCTTATTCATTATCAAACATGAAGGTAACTACAATTTTCTTTTGTATTTTGTAATTTTAGAGAAGATACATCTATACACACAAAGTCAATTTCTGAATGATTAAATACTAAAAACTAAACTCATAGCATTACAAGCTCTTTTATTTATCTGGCCCCATTAACAACAGGAAGACTGTTCTTACAGATAATCCAAGAAAACTCCACCTACCACAGGACAGATTAGACACTGCAACGGCTCTCTTCCACCTCAGGATATAGGAAGAAAAACATGAGGCAGGGTGGCATCAAATAGGTAGAAATTGGCCAATGAGGACATGTTGTCAAAAAGACTGACAATCGTTGCATTCTTTCTGCCTACAGAACTCGATCAGACATTTCTAAGAAATGATTTTGAATGATCTAGAATGCAATGAAAGAAGTCATTCATAAAATGGTGATCATTTTAAGTAATACCAGCTTTGCTTCCTGAAATGATGTCACTGGGTAGGTCCTATACTGAAAAATCTTACCTATATTACCATAATCCAGGCATAAATTTAGATCCCATCTAAAGAAACCATTTTGTCACTAAAAGATGTGATCTCTATCCTAAATGCAGCTGCACTTGTAAGGAGAGCAAAGTTCTTTAAGATCACCACTGGGTCAGTCTTCTAAATACAGACTTTTTGCTCTGTTTTTTGACAGGGAAAAGAAATGAGTGAGAGCCACATCTGTAAATATGAAGCTAATCACATCACCCCTCCTGCTGAAATCCTTCAGGACCTCAAGGTCCTCCACAGGATAAAGCCCAGTCTTCACAGCATGAAATCAAGGCATAATCTGATCCCTGAAGAATCCACTTCACCAGGATTCATCCTCTCTGTAAAGCCTTCCGGATCTTCCTAACAGATAATCCCAATTCTCCACTCTTAACAGCATTTTATGCATAACTATTTTAATAGCAAGTAACTCTACCTATCAACCAGGGTTATCCCTAAATAATCACACGACCACCAACTCTCTAGTCAGACCTGAGCTCACATCTCAGTTCCACTATTTATTAACTACGTAATCTTTAGCAAACCTCTCAACACTTTTGGTTCTTGGCTTCCAGGGCTGCAAAACTAGCATAAAACATCACCCTCATGAATTCCTATGATGAGCAATGAAAAAATATAAATAATAATTCACAGTTCTAGAAAACCTATACAACTGTAGTGAAGCTAACATCCGCTAAACCTAAAAAGAAACTAACATATAAAGGAACTAAACCTCCTGTGTGTCAGGTTTAAGTTCTACCTTTGTGATGAGGATATATGTAATGAGTTTTACTTAAAGAAAATGTCTTGTTTTTCAGGGGAAAAAAGTCACAAGCCCATAACAACTGAACATTAAATTTGACCTTCAAAGACAGATACCATATGTTTTCACTCTTATGTGGATCCTGAGAAACTTAACAGAAACCATGGGGGAGGGGAAGGAAAAAAAAAAAAAGGAGGTTAGAGTGGGAGAGAGCCAAAGCATAAGAGACTCTTAAAAACTGAGAACTGAGGGTTGATGGGGGGTGGGAGGGAGGGGAGGGTGGGTGATGGGTATTGAGGAGGGCACCTTTTGGGATGAGCACTGGGTGTTGTATGGAAACCAATTTGACAATAAACTTCATATATTGAAAAAATAAAAAATAACAATAAATAAATAAATAAAAATTTGACCTTCAACTTTAAGACAACAAAATTATAATTTGATATAAATGCATAATGAATCTCACAGAAATTACTATTTGAACTAAAAGAACACAGCCTCAGTTCCCAGAAACTTTTTATTCATAGTAACTATTGACAAATCTAGAATCTGATGGTATTAGCTCAAAAAAAAAAAAAAAAAAAAAAAGTGATCAAAATGACTTAAGTAAAATTTTTAAGAACTCATTTAAAATAGGAGACACATACTTTCTATAATGATGTCTGGGATTTTAAAAGTGCCTCAGCAAACCTGGGCTCCTCCCTTTAATACGTCCCTAGTGTCGCCCCATTTCACCAAAACAGACTCTCTGGGATAGGAAGGGTAAGAAGGGAAGGAAAGGAAGAGGAAATTCTTAAATGAGAGCAGACAGCAGAAATGGAGGTAAGGGGCACCAAGTGAATGCTGCACCTTATGGAGGAAAAGGGGAAGGGGGAGCAGGGCTGGAGGGAAGGAGGGCCCTGCAGCCGGCATCTCTAACAGGCTGCCACGGGGAGAAGGAGGGAGGAAAGAAGTCCCCTCCTGCAAATACTATGTAACATATTGAATCTTCAAAGCTCAAATAATAAGAAACCTTCTCATTATTAGTATCAACTTAAGGATTTAAAGGAAATAATTTTTTTGAGCCTGTATTTGGAGAGACTAAGGAATCAAGTAGACAAGTTAAATTTTAAGGAGGCACCCTTTGCAAAACACAATTAGTTTGAAAGTTTTCATGTTAAATATAAGGCACGGTCTTACTAAAATTACACTGAAGCAATGGTTTTTAAAGTAAAATTTCAACGGAATTTCAAGTACAGAGTTATGTGGCAACCACACAGGGCCTCACTTCTTACTGTATTAGATGAATTTTAATCCCTGAAAAGTATAACAAGGCTCTCTTTGTCTAAATTCTGGGGGGGAAATAACAATCACTACTTTGACAGCACTTTTAATTACGGGTAACTTAAGAAACTAAAGTCTTAAAATTCCTTTTTCTCCCTAATGTCACATGCATTTTTCTACCCAACCTCTTAGGAATAATACACTCAATTATGTACCTAGAGAAGTCAAAGTTTCTCTCAAGTACCTAGTATTTAATTTGCAGGAAGGCAAAAGAGAAAAAGCTCAGCGATTTGAAAAACAGGAAGCCTGGGCTGTGCATTCAGCTCTCCACATAAACTTGCAGCTTCTACTTCCAATAAAATGGAGAGACTTAAACAAATCTCAAAGGTTCCTCCAACTCTCTTTCTTTGAACACTTCACCTATATTCACTATCTTTAAAACCTTTCACTTATACAGTTTACGGTTTATAAGGCACTTCTCAGTATATCCTCTGAAAACTACATGAAGTGGCTATTCTTTTTATCAATGAGGGATGTGAGGCCCAGAAAGTAATAGACAAACTCAAGACTGTAACTGGCAGAGCCAGCAGAACTTAGATATCTGGCTGAAAGTTCTCTAAAGAGTCCTTAAAGATTCGTTATTCAGAAATCTTACAAACTTCAGAAGCTTAAAACACAAATCTAAACTGTATTAAAGAAATATAGTAGATAACCTACTTTTTAAAATGTAGTAATATTCAAAATAAGTATAATTTACAAATAGCAAGTATACAGGCTATACCTCAAAAACTGGAGACATAACCACTTAAAACAGTCAGTAAAAAATATTAATAAACAACTGAATTTTTCACTTGTAACTACTAGCTTCTTACCACAGGAAGATTCTACTTTCCCCTCGTATTCTTCAAAGAACTAAAAATTAAACCACCTGGGAATCTTCTCCACAAAGAAAGTTGCAAGCCCCAATGGCTTTATGAATAGGTTCTAGAAACAATTAAGAAAAATGAATTCCATCCTTAAAACAGACTCTTACAGAGAACAGAAAGAAGAAACTTCTCCTAAACTTGTTTTATGAGAAGAGCTTAACGTTAGTACCAAAACCAAGAAAACAGTACTGGAAAATGAAAATTATAAAGCCAGCCTCACTTGTGAACATAAATGTAAAAATCAGAAAATATTAGCAAATTAAATTCCATAACCTACAAAAAGGATAATAATACATCCATTCCAGGAATGGAAACCCATTTAACATTAGAAAATCAATAATGTAATTCGCATTAACAGATTAAAAGTAGAAAACTCAAATGATCATGGGAAGAGATGCAGAAAAGCATTCCATAAAATTGGACATTAATGCATGATAAATGTGTAGGGATATATGGAAATATCCTTAATCTGATAAACAACCTATAACAAACTACAATCTTAATAGAGAGATATTGAAGCATTGCCTCTAAGGTAAAGAACAAGAGAAGGGTTGCATTATCCCACTTCTATTAAAACAGTACTGGAGTGCTATACTACTACAGTAAGGAAAGAAAAAGAAATGAAAGTTATAAAGACTTGAAAAGCAGAATAAAAAAACTGCCATCTGCAGATGATAAAATCTGAAAATAAATTTAAATAAACGAATTTAGCAAGGTTGCTGGATCAAAAAACTCAATGTACAAAAATCAATTATATGTCTAAACACCTACAAACAAAAAGTGAAATTTTAAAGAATATGTCATTGAAAAGCACCAAATACCTTTTAAAAAAATCCACAAATTCAAACTGATACCCAAAGAAAATGATGAAGAAAAAAAAACAAACATTTCACTGGTGTCTTCCATAGACTGCTTGGGCACCAAGTCACTACTCTAAGAACTGATAAATAAAGTGGGGGGGGGGGGAGGGGTGGTGATGCTGAACTGAGCATTTTTCCTGCTTTTCCTGTATGAATACATTTCATGAAAACCAAAAAGTTAATAAATTTTCTTGAAAATCCAGCAAAGAAATAAAGAAAAGTCCAGCAAATAAATGCAAAAACAACTAAATTAGGAAATCACTATTCTACAACCCCAAATAAAGTATTGGATCTAGGCAACAAACATCAATGGAAGCCATAACCATTAGGCAAAAGATGAATGGAAAATTGTTAAATGTAAGGACAGGACTGACAATACCTGAACCAACTGATCTCACTTTGAAGCATGAAAAGTACAACAATCAAACATTATGGTCCTTACACAATGCAACAGGGAATACACAGTATCCCTGTGAAGATTCGTTTCTAAAAATCAGAATCCTAATCTAACTAAACTACTAAATCTTCCTATGAGTTTAGGGGATTAGAACAAGTTAAATGATAAAAAGAGAAAGGAATCAGTCAAATCCAAATTACTCTAGCAGATGACCCAATTCCTCCAACAAATCAACTGCCTGAGGAACAAAAAGGGAGTACTATCAAAAAAGAGTATGTAACTAACGATCTTGTTTGAATTCTAATTCCAACATACCATTTTTAAAAATACATCTTTGAAACAAAAAAAATGTAAATATGCATTAAGTATTGGATATTAGATATCTATTATCCATTGCTAATATATGTACTAGTTACTAATATACATTAAGTACATACTAACACTATTGGTTATTAGTATTAAATAGTAAAGAATTATTGCTTTTTTAATCTTTTTTTAAATTTATTTATTTTGGGGAGAGCACAGCGGGGGAAGGGCAGACCAAAGTGGGCTCTGAGCTCACAGCTGTCAACACACAGCCCAATGTGGGGCTTGAACTAATGAACCTTGAGATCATGACCTAAGGCAAAGTCAGACCCTCAACCAACTGAACCACCCAGGTGTCTCAAATTAAGTATGGTGATATCCTGGTGGTTATATTTTTGAAAAATCTTTGCAAGAGAAATGCATAGTGAAGTATTTACAAGTGAAAGATCATGAAATCTAGGCGTGTGATTTGCTATGAAATTCTCAAAAGAAACAAAAGGGCTAAATGGGGAAACAGCTGAAGCTCCAGAACTGGGGTTCATTTTACTACTACCTCAACTTTTATATTTATTTGCAAACATCCACATAAAAACCAATCAAAGTTCTGGGGCACCTGGGTGGCTCAGCTGGTTAAGCTTTCAACTTCCGTTAAGTTTTTGACTTCAGCTCAGTTCATGATCTCGTGGTTAGTGAGTTCAAGCTCCAGGTTGAGCTCTGTGCTGACAGCTTGGAGCCTGGAGCTGTTTCTGATTCTGTGACTCCCTCTCTGCCCCTACCCTGCTCACGCTGTGTCTCCTTCTCTCAAACATAAATAGACGTTAAAAAAATGTTTTTTAATCAAAACTCAATTAGAAAATGGGTAAAGACATTAGAAGATAGATGACAGATAAATACATAAAAAGATGCTCAATATTGCCAGTCGTTAGAATAATGCCAATTAAAATCACAGTGAGATACCACCGTGTGGTATCTATCAGCACCGTGTGCTCTATCAGAATGAGCAAAATAAAAAATTCCAATACAGCCAAACACTGGCAAGGATGCAGAGAAACTATATCTCTCATACTTTGCTGGAAAGACTGTAAAGTGGTACAACCACTCTGGAAATCAGGTGGCAGTTTCTCAAAAAATTAAACATAACGCGGGGCGCTTGGGTAGCTCAGTCAGTTAAATGTCTGACTTCTGCTCAGGTCATGATCTCACAACTGGTGAGTCTGACCCTACGTCGGGCTCTGTGCTGACAGCTCGGAGCCTGGAGCCTGTTTCAGATTCTGTTGTGTGTGTGTGTCTCTCTCTCTCTCTCTCTCTCTCTCTCTGCCCCTCCCCCACTGGAACTCACGCCCTCTCTCTCTCCCTCTCTCTCAAAAATAAAAACGAATATTAAAAAAAATTTTTTTAATAAAAATAAGACAACTGAATTTTTTTTTAAAGAGGAGATCAAAACACAAAGTACCTAGAAATAAATATAACTATATGCAAGATCTCTAGGGCAAAAAAATTATAAAACCTTATGTGAGCCACTAAAATAGACTTAAACGAATTGAGATATTACCAGATTATTAGATGTGAAGATTCAGTGTTATAAAGATGTCAACTGTCTCCAAATCAATTTGAAAGACTCTGCAATTCCAATCAAATTCCTAATGGGTTTTTTCACCTAAAGCTGGACCAGTTGATTGAGAAATCTGTCCGAATATGCAAAGGGAAAAGAATAGCCAGTTTTGAAGAAGAATACAGTAAGAAAACCCACCAAACCAAATATTAAGACTTGTAAGACATCTATAACTTAAAAACTTTGTGACTATTGTCAAAGCAACAGACAAACCAGTGAAAGAAATAAAGTACTCAGAAATAGATCCGAACATATAGAGACATATGACATAATTAGCAATGCAAATTGGTGGGGAAAATTCTATCTTGTTAAATAAAATAAATGGTTCTGGAATTGGCTGAGTATCTACATATGAGAAAAAGAAAGGAAATCGAACCCAATTCTCACAAAACAGCCAAAAATCAGTTCCTACTGAATTAAAAACTGAAGTTTGAAATACAAACTATATAGCTTTGAAAAAATAATGTAAGATAATATCCTAAGAGCAAGGAAAAATTTCTTAACTAAGACATCAAAAGCATTTAACTATAAAGGAAAATGCTGGTTAATTTGATAATACTAACATTAAGAACTTCTATTCATTAACACAACATAAAGTAAATGCAAAGACAAGCCACAAACTGAAGAGAGATACTGTAATTATAATCAAAGGACAGAAATAAGGAATTCCAAAAATATTTTGTAACCAAAGAACAGAAATATACAGAACTCCATAACACTCTAAGACAAAAAGGACCAACCCAATACAAAAGTGGACAAAAGACTTAAAAAGACAATCTCCAGAAGAAGAAATCCAAATGGCCAATAATATAAAATGAGGCTCAATTTCAATTGTAATGAGCAAATTAACCTCACAAGAAGATACCATTACCTATCTACCACAGAATTTGTTTTTAAGTGTATAATAGCAATGTTGGTGATGCTGGGAAAATAAACTAATACATCTCCTTTGGCAAATAATTAGGCATTACTAAGCACAGTCGATACCATCTGACCCAGCAACCTTCTTGGTTACATACCCTTGAGAAACTCACACAGATGTGCAATGCTGGGACATTCACAGAAGCATTGTTCATAAAAGGCCAAAACTAGAAACAAACAAAACGTCCATTAGAAAAACTGATTAGACTGTGGAGTATTTAAAACTAGAACACTACAGGGGCGCCCGGGTGGCTCAGTTGGTTAAGCGTCTGACTTCGGCTCAGGTCATGATCTCACAGTTTGTGAGTTTGAGCCCTGCGTAGGACTCTGTGCTGACAGCTCAGAGCCTAGAGCCTGGAGCCTGCTTCAGATTCTGTGTCCCCCTCTCTCTCTGCCCCATCCCCACTCATGCTCTGTCTCTGTCTTAAAAATAAATAGAACATTAAAGAAAAATTTTTAATTGAATATTGTAGAATTCCACTAGAATGAACTGTAATTACATACAACGAAATGAACAAAACTCCCACTTTTGTCAAGTGAAAGCAAGAGACAAAAAATACAATGATTCTATTAACATATAGATCAAGACAAAAATAAATAATAGCGTTTAAATATACATACACAAATAAAAGCAAAAAGAAAGGAAATCATTACCACAGAAGATTTAATGTTACCTCTGGCAGGAGGAAAGGTCATGATTAAGAGGGAATACAGGAGAGGAAGTTTCTACAAGTGTTGGTGGGATTCTATTTCTTGACCTGATGGTGGATCAAGGTGACTTTTCCACCTGCCCTACAAATAATATTTGACTTGCTGGTCCCCATAATCTCATGAGGTAATTTCTTAAAAGATATCTGTGTGTGTGTGTGTGTGTGTGTGTGTGTGTGTGTGTACACACACGTAATTGTTCTGTTTCTCTTAAGAACCTTAACACTGATTTGGAAACCAAGAATAGTTTTAGAGGATCAGAATTTTAAGGATGAATTTTCTTTTTTTTTTAATTTTTTTTTTTTTAACGTTTATTTATTTTTGAGACAGAGTGAGACAGAGCATGAACGGGGGAGGGGCAGAGAGAGGGAGACACAGAATCAGAAGCAGGCTCCAGGCTCTGAGCTGTCAGCCCAGAGCCCGACGCGGGGCTCGAACTCACGGACCGTGAGATCGTGACCTGGGCCGAAGTCGGACGTCTAACCGACTGAGCCACCCAGGCGCCCCTTAAGGATGAATTTTCTGAATTGGCTCTGGGGTTTCTGCAGGGGATTCTCTACTCTGATTAGATTTAAAGGCACTAATGACTCTATTTCCAATAACAAGGTAAAGAAAACACCAGCAGCGCACGGCATGACGCAGCAAGAGATGTATGAACTATAACCCTTGGATAACTCTTGAACAAATACTTATAAAAAGCAAGGTTCTGGGTGAACATGCAAATGACACCTTAGAACATTTATCAAACTAAGGATTATAATGGCATTAGTGGTGACTCCTAACTTTGGATAAAGTAGGAAATAAAAAGATAAGCTCAAGGCTTCATATGCCCAGTTCAAATGCCACATAAATGACATTTCTTTCTGTCTGCCCTGACAGAGATCTTTATCTACCAAAACCTGAAAGCTGAGATGTCTGAAAATCAAACCCAGAGTGTCTTCCTGTGAGTGGCTGAATTACAACAAAAATTGAATTTCTAACTTCATACAATATTGTCTGTTAAAGTAAGGGTACTCATTAGGAAGAAACAGGATCCTGAAAATTGGAATGGAAACATGTAGCCAGATCTCAATGAAGCGGGGGACACTGAACCTCTAAATTCTGCAGGATCTTCTTTGCTAGTAGAATCAGACCTTCTACACTTAACTGAGATGAACTCTGTTTTGCATGAAGAATCTGTAATGGCCTCACCTTACCAGACAGCAGATTCTCATCAGGACCTCCATTCACCCTTTCTTCTAGACCTATAACTAGATTCAAGAGCCAGCTGGTCCCAAAAGATGAGGTATACAATGTTACCCCCAGGAGATACACTAGAATTCACAATTTTCCCACTTTATATAGAAAGGAAACCTGGGGGATATGAATAGGATTTGGTATCAAGGATGTGGGATAACATGGAAAAAATAAAATTGAATGTGGCTGGGGTGCCTGGGTGGCTCAGTCGCTTAAGCATCCAACTTTGACTCAGGTCATGATCTCAGGGTTTGTGGGTTTGAGCCCATATTGGGCTCTGTGCTGACAGTGTGGAGCCTGGAGCCTGCTTCAGACTCTGTGTCTTCCCCTCTCTCTCTCTGTCCCTCCCCCGCTCTCTCTCAAAAATAAACACTAAAAATTGTTTTAAGTTGAATGTGGCCAAATTTATTAATATGAGAACACTAAACAGAGATTCTAGATTCAATCTTATAGCTCACGGGGTTGTAGTAGCTCTAGTGATTTGACTGGTTGGTGGGCTGAAACATGGACCAAAAGGTGGCCTACATCAAATCAAGTCAAAACGCCAAAACTGCCTTGGCATAATGTAGAAGAAGACATCCAAAGGCTTGGAGAGATTGGAATGTTGAAATGGTTTTCTCATGGAAAACGTGTTCACCCACCCCAGGAGGATCCAGAGAACATACCTTGCACCTTAACTATGACAAATAAATGTATGTGGTGAGCCTCAGCATGACTGCTCCTCTCTGCAGGTCAGAGGTTACAGTGGGAACTGCTACCCTTGAACTAGGGTCCTTACATGCAATGGGGACAACTGGATCCTGGGGAGTCAGGGGCTAGGTGGCAATATTTAATTGCCAAATACAAGACAGACATGGTTACCACAATGGACAGCAGAGTGAAAACGATAAACAGATTAGTCTACCTCAGAGTCCTAAGACATTCACTAGTTGATCATGGGGCCTCTAGAAGAGAAAACAGATGGGCCATCTACTAACTTCTTACTTGATCTATATAGGCAAAAGAATTCTAGGAACCTGAATTACCAAAACAAAATCATGACCCCTCAAAAATTCCTACACTTGAGCCGGTTTACAGACTCAAAACCCCTTGAAATAAAGGGGAAGATAGGTCCTCTTGAGGAAGGACCCTGTGAAACAGCAAAACTTCATACAGTTCATCTTTCCTCCCAGCCTTCCCCCAAATGGATGTACAGACTTTTACCAGGATGACTGCATTGAGAAAAGGAAATAATTAGACTTTTTCAGGGACTTTGGACCCTGGTCCTGAACTGACACTAATTTCAAGAGACAAAATGTCACTGCAGTCCATGGGTCAGAGCAGGGGATTATGAAAGTCAGGTAATCAATGGAGTTGTAGCTCAGATGCACATCACAATGGGTCCAGCGGGTCCCCTGCATCCATCCTTTGGTTATTTTCCCAATTCCAGAATCCATAACTGAAACAGACATACTCAGCAACTGGCAAGATCCCCACACTGTTTTCCAGACCTGTGGAGTGAGGACTAGTAAGACAAGAAAGGACACATGGCAGCCACCAGAACTGCCTCTACCTGGAAAAAGAGTAAGCCGACTGCAATACTGCTTTCGGGGAGGGAACGCAGATTAGTGCCACCATCAAGGACCTAAGGAAAGCAGAGGTGGAGATTCCCACCACATCAACATTCAACTCACTATGCGGCCTGTGCTGAAAACAGATAGATAGATCTTAGAGAACGACAGTGGATTATCACAAACGTAACGGTGATGGCTCCAATTGAGGCCGCTCTACCAGATGAGGTTTCACCACTTGAATAAATTGACACAGATATATGCAGATACAGATCTTACAAGCGCTTTTTTCTCAATATTAACAAAATCTATCAGAAGCAGTCCGTTTTCAGCTGGCAAGTCCAGCAGTTGTCCCACTTCAGAGGTATATCAACTCTCCAGAGCTCTATGATCTCAGTCAAAATTTAATTTTCAGGGACCTTGACAGCCTCCCCCTTATACAAGATATCACACTGGCCCATTGCTAATTGGATCTAACGAGCAAGAAGCAGCAACTACTCCAGACTTACTGCTAAAAGATTTGCATGTCAGAGGGTGGTAAATAAACTGGAAAAATATTCAGGGGTCTTCCACTGAATTGAAATTTCTAGGAGTCCAGAGTGTGGGGCATGTCAAGATACCCCTTCTAAGGTAACGGATAAGGTGTTGCATCTGGCCCCTCCCACACGCAAAAAAGAGGGAGCACCCCGTGGGCCTCTTTAGATTTTACAGGCAACATATTCCCCTCCCCATTTGGGTGTGCTATTCCAGCCCATCTACCAAGTGTATCAATCAGGATTTTTTTAAAAATACAGAATCAATGGGACTATATATGTGTGTGTGTACACACACACACACACACACACACACACACACGTATATGTATTATATATACACAGAGAGAGAGAGATAACACATACATGGGGGAGGAAGGGGGAGGGAGAAAAGTACATAGTAAAAGAGTAATTATAAGGAGCTGGCTCACACAGCTGCACAGGCTGGCACGTCACATCTGAAATTTGTAGTACAGGCCACCAGGCAGGCAACTCAGATAGACGTTAATATCAAAGTCTTTGATTCCAAAATCTGTAGCACAGAACAGCACACTAGAAACTCAGGCAAGATTTATATGATATAATCTTGAGGCAGAACTCCTTCTTTTCTGGGAAATCTCAGTTTTTGCTAGTAAGGCCTTCAACTGATTGGACTGAGGCCCACCCACATTATGCACAATAATCTCCTTTACAGAGTTATATCCACAAATTACCCTCACACCAACATCTACACTAGCGTTTGACCAAACAACTGGGCACCATACCCTAGCCAAATAAAACTTATCCATCACATCAAATGATCCAAAAAGCTATAGTTCTGAGTACGGCCCAGAAGAAAAAAAGGCTCTCCACCACGTCAGGCCGCCCTGCCAGCTGCTCTGCCACTTGGGCACATGACCCAGCAGATCCAATGGTACTTGAAGTGTCAGAACAGAGGGAGATGCTGTCTGGAGCCTTTGGCAAGCCCATATAGGTTAATCACAGTACAGACCCTTAGAGTTTTCGACAAAGTCAGCCATCCTCAGGGGTTAATACTCTTTCTGAGGAACAGATTTTGGCTTGCTACTGGGCTACTAATGCTTAACGATGGGCAACTAGTTACCACGTGAAATGAGCTGCCTGTCAAGACCTCAACCGTGTGACCCACTAAGTCATAAAGTTGGATATTCACGCCAGTACTCCATCATCAAATGAAAATTGTACGTACGAGATGGAGATGGCACAGGCCCTGGAGGCACAAGTCAGTCATAGGAAGAAGTGTCCAAGTGCCCACAGCCCCTGTTTCTGCTACATTATCTTTGCAGTCAGCCCACACCTATCACCACGTGAGAAGTTCCCCACCACCAGGGGAATGAAGAAGAGAAAAGTGGGGCTGCGTTTACAGAGGATTCTGTACAATATAAGGCACCACCCAAAAGGGACGGCTGCAGTACGACATCCCTCCCCAGGACATCCCTCAAGGATAGTGATAAAGGAAATCCTCCCAGAGGACAGAACTTCAAGCAATAAACCTGGCTGTTCATTTTGCATGGAAGGAGAAATGGCCAGAGGTGCCATCGCATTAAGATGTAGCCACTGGTTGGGGCGCCTGGGTGGCTCAGTTGGTTGAGCGTCCGACTTCGGCTCAGGTCATGATCTCGCGGTCCGTGGGTTCGAGCCCGGCGTCGGGCTCTGTGCTGACAGCTCAGAGCCTGGAGCCTGTTTCGGATTCTGTGTCTCCTTCTTTCTCTGCCCCTCCCCAACTTGTGCTCTCTCAAAAAATAAATAAATGTAAGAGGTTAGAGGGGGAGAGAGCCAAAGCATAAGAGACTCTTAAAAACTGAGAACAAACTGAGGGTTGATGGGGGGTGGGAGGGAGGGGAGGGTGGGTGATGGGTATTGAGGAGGGCACCTTTTGGGATGAGCACTGGGTGTTGTATGGAAACCAATCTGACAATAAATTTCATATATTGAAAAAATAAAAAAAATAATAAATAAATAAATAAATAAATGTAAAAAAAAAAGTTGTAGCCACTGGTCAGGAACTTGAAGGACATAACTGAGTAACTGGTGACAAGATAGTCTCAAGAGGTCTGTAGATACACAAAAAATGGATAAAATATATGAAAATATCTGAATGGACACAAAAAATATGAAAATATCTGTGTCCCATGTCAATGTTCACCAAAGGGTCAACTCAGCAGAGGAAAATTTTAATAATCACGTGGACAGGATGACACATTTTGTATATACCAGCCAGTCCCTTTCCCCAGCCACTCCTATCATTGCCCAATGGGCTCCTACACAAAGTGATCATGGGAAGGAGGAAGGCTATGCATGGACAGCAACATGGACTTCTACCCATGATGGCTGACCTGACTACAGCCACTGCTGAGGCCCATATGCCAGCAGCAGAGATCATCGCTGAGTCCCCAACATGGCACCACTACTCAGGGTGATCAGCCAGCCAGCTATACGGTGGCAAGTTGATTACACTGGAATGCTTCCATTACAGAAGGAGAAAAGTTCTGTTCTTAACAGAAAAACATTCTGGATACAGATTAGTATCTAGAATCCTTCACTGTATCCAATATTTCTGCGAAACCTACCATCTGTTGACTTACAGAATGCTCATCCACCATCCATCATGATACTCTACACAGCATTACCTCTAATCAAGGAACTCACTTCACAGCACATGAAGTGCAACAATGGACCCATACTCATGACTCGTCTTACTATGTTCCCCATCTTCCCGGAGCAGCTGACTGATAGAACAGTGGAATGGCCTTTTGAAGACTCAGTTACCATGCTAGTTAAGGTGGCAATACCTCGCAGGGCTAGGGCAGTGTTCTCCAGGAGGCTGTATATACTCTAAATCAGCATCCAATAAACAGTGTTGTTTCTCCCATAGCCTGGGATTCACAGACCCTGAAATCAAAGAATGGAAATGAGAGTGACACCATTCACTATTACCCCTAGTAACCCAAGAGCGAAACATTAGCTTCCTGTCCCCATGACCTTATGCCATGCCGGCCTAGGGATCTTGCTTCCAAAGGGAGGAATAATACACAACGATTCCATCTAACTGCAAGTTAAATCTGTTACTCAGCCACTCTGGGCTCTTCCTCTCTCCACACCAATGGGCAACAAAGGCGGCTACTTTACTGACTCATGTGATTGAACCTGATTACCAAGAGAAGATTAGATTGCCATTACACAATGGCAGTAAGAAAGAAAAGTCTGAAATACAGGAGACCTCTTAAGGTGACTCTTAGTACTACCAGCCTTGTGATTAAAGTCAATAGTAAGGAGGGCACTTACTGTGATGAGCATTGGGTGTTATGTTGAGTTTAGTGATGAATCACTAAATTCCACACCTGAAACCAATTTCACCATATGTGTTAACTAGAATTTAAATAAAAAATTGAAACAAAATAAAATAAAATAAATTCAATAGAAAACTACAACAACCCAAATCGGGCAAGGTAGGACTAACAACCCAGCCCTTCCAAAATGAAGTTTTGGGTCACCCCACTATGCAAAGAACCAACCAGCTAAGACGCTTGCTGAGGGTAAAGAGAATATGGAATAGGTAGTGGAAGAAGTTAGTCACAGATACCAGCTACAACCACGTGAGCAGTCAGAGAAATGAAAACTTTAATTGTTATGAGTATTTTTTCCTTATTTTGTTATGAATCGATTTATAGATTTATTAAGCAAATACCTTTGTTTTCTTCCCTCTCCTATTCCCTTATCATGTAAGATATATTGATAACAGTTAACTTTACATGACAGTATTAAGTTACAGGAGATCAAGAAGACTGAACAACGACTTTGTATTCTCTCCTGAGGAAAGGCGTAGCATGTGTTCCATTGTACACAGAATAGCTTTTATCATGTGAGGGGATTCTGTATTTATTTGGAGATTAAATATGGTTTTTAGGGGACATGTCTAAGTGCCAGGTTAAAAACAGGATGGACTGTGATGGTTAGCCTTATGTGTCAACTTGGCTAGTATATAATAATCAATCATTCAAACACTACCCTAGATATTGCTGTGAAAGTATTTTGCAGAGGTGGTTAACCTCACAATCAGGTGAAAGGAGATTATTTCCCATAATGTGAATGGGCCTCATCCAATCATGCGGAAGGCCTTAAAAGCAAAACTAGGTTTCCCCAAGAAAGAAAAAAATCTGTGTCAAGACTGAAGCAGCAACTCCTGTTCTATAGATTTTAGACTTACCAGTTCCTATAATCACCTAAGCCATTTCCTTGAAATTAATAGCTTTCAATTCTATACATGTTATTTTTAATATTTAAATTGTAAATTATTAATTAAAACATAATTTATTTATAGATTTTTTTCCTTCTTCTATTCTATTTCTCTAGAGAACCCTGACTGATACAGGGTCCTTCAAAATATTTTTTAAAAAGACAGCCATTCTTTGCTTCAAAAAATAGATGTAGAACACGTAGAAGGTACTGAATAACTTCAGCTCACTGTGACATAGACCTTTTCACAAACCAGAGCTATCTCCTAACGGAAAAGGCTGTTCAGGAACCAGTGAGCTCCCAGTCACTGAAAGCATATGAGGAGCTAATGAATGGGGAGGAAGGGAGAGTGGGGGCCAGAATGCACCATAGGGGTTCCTGTAACAGAAAATTTGAGCATTATTTTTGTCCATCTCTTCTAATTGAAAGTCTATTGTTGTATATTACAGCATGCTCAGATTTTACATTAGCAAGATAAAACAAAAACAAAACTTCAACCCAAATAGAAACTACTTTTACTGACTTTCCTAGTCTCATTATTAAAACCAGTTAACAGCTTCTGCTCATCTCACAAGTAGTTCCTAAGGGGCTTCATCATTTGGTGTATTACACTTAGCACAAGTCCAGATAAGGCTGCATTTATATTTCTGTAGTTCTTTCCAAAGGGACCAGAACAAAGAAAGCGAAAGAAAAAAGAAAGCAAAGGGAGTACCAACTAAAAGAAAATTCAATGAAATACTTCATATATTTTGTCTCTGTTAATTCTTAAATGTTTAACCTAATCACTTGTAGGGGAAAGGAAACAATAACTATTTGAGGGATTAGTACCACTACAGCCAGACTCTGCACTAGGCACTTCACCAGAAAGACGGGCATTGTGTTTTCCACTTTATACAAAACTAACAGAAGCCTAGAATACCCTGCCAATCTACTAATCAGCAGAACCAAGATTATAACTCATATTGGTCTCATTGCAAAGCTGAAATTCTTACCAGACTGTAATAACTGAGATATGTATATGTATGAATTGTTTAACGTATACATAATGAATATAGTTTGCAACAGATAAGTGAACAGCGTAACAAGAAACTAACACACAATGACTAAAGCAAAAAAAAATAAAATAAACATTTACTAAGTATTACTTATCTGCTGGACACGGATAATAATTCATTCTCTCTGCAAAATGAAATAAGCTCTAATTATGTAATAAAGCAAAATACCTTGAAGTGACAATGATATAAGCTTAAGAGAATTATGTAACAGATTATACAAAATCAGGAAAAAAGGTAAAAAAAATACCTAACAAAATACTAAAGGAAAATTAATTAAAAGTATGGACAAAAAACCACATCAGGTGTAAAATCAGAAACAAACAAAAGTTAAGAAAAATGAAATATCAACCAAAAGTAAGGGAAAAAACCTAAATTAAACTTTATGCTTTAAAGGGATTGGGGACATGGAGAGAAGCAAATAAGGTTTAACTATTTGGCTTGATGTTTATGCTATCCCGTAATATCCAGCACTTGAAAACTACAATAAATCTGTTCCAATGTTTTAACTCCTTAAATTACATAATTCAGGATTAGCTCTTATGTTTCTGCATCCCAGTGAGGGTTTATATTACAGTAAACCTGACTTTCAGGACAACAGAACACAAAGCCCTTCACTGTCTTTGGTATCTGCATATAGAATCACCTGTGCCACCTCCCTCCATCTCCATGGAGAACACGAGAGCTCTGCTATTCTCTCCCACGGACAAAAACCTCCTAACGAGTGTCCCCTCCCCGAGACCAGGCCTTCCACACTCTAATCCCAACGAAATAACTAACATCACCTTTTAAAACACAAGTCAGACCATGCCACAACCTTCTCAAAACCCTGCAGGAGTTCTGCATCTCACTCCAAGAAATGCCAGTGTCCTTCCATCAGTCTGTAAGACCCTGGACATTCTGGCCTTGGCTACCTCTCTGACTTCATCTCCTACTCCCCTCTCTATTGCTTACTCCATACCAGCCCAGTAGTCTCCTTACATTTCTCCAAAATCCAAGCACGTTCCCCTGCCCCCATCAGGATGCTGTACATGATACCCAGGGCCAGGATCTCTCCACCTAAGGGGAACCACATCGTTCTGTCCACTCCTTTCCCTCTTCTCAAATGTCACTTGTGCTTTCTCTGAAGCACTGTATACAAAATAGCATATATGCATCCACACTCTGCCCTGACATTCTCTAGCTGCCCTCACCTATATAATTTTCTTCCACAGCACTAATGACCTCCTGACATATCATATTTACTTGTCTACTTGTTTACCATCTTACTTAATTTCACGTAAGCTCGTCGTTTTGCATTGCTTTCTTCACTGCCCCAGTGCCTAGAACAGTGTCTAGGAGTGCTCAGTAAATACATGTTGAACTACTAATACATTAGCCTTAAGTTAACATTTCAAACAATCTTCTCAATTACATGAATATGCTATTATACAGTAAAATCTTTAAGCAGGAAAACTGATACACCTTCCTAGGTCTTCCATTCTTCACCCTGATTTAGTTTTGCAATAAATATAAAAGGAAAGTGAATGTTCTACCTATCATATTTTTCTTCTTTTCCACTTAAACACAAATTATGAGCTTCCAGAGCCCCAACTTCCTTTATTTGTCAAATAAGAGGAACTGGCCTGTGGTAATCAGCTTCTAAAAATCTAGTATTTACAAATCAGATTTGAAACAAAGTTTAATATACAATTTTTAATAAGCCATCATGGGATTTCTCAGTACTTAGGATAAATCAACATTGTATATGTATACATAAATTGCATGCATCTAACTATAACCTGAGGGGCTATATTTAGCTTCACTCTCATAATGCAAACAACACTGGACCTTACATTTTAAGTTTCTCTGCTCCCAGACTCTTTAGTCTGATAAGCTCAGTAAACAATTTATCTGAAAGCTCCTTCTGACTTGACCTAAGCAAAACATAGATAAGCCTGAAAAAATTAACTAAATCCTGAGAAGAGCACATCACAAATACCACATACTAAAACTCTACATGCTATACTCAAAGGAGGATCCTTCACACTACCAAGAATTAGAACAACTCAAGCTTTGATACGATCTTCCAGCCTTTGAAGACACCATTTTTTTTTTAATTGCAGATGTCCAATGAATAAACTGTGATACAATCATCTACGCTGATGAATCCACATTTACATTACATTCAAAAACATGAAAGCTGTTCTCTGGTGTTTAATCAGAACAGTGTTTAACCTCGGGCAGAGACAAGACAGTGATGAGGGGCATGAGGAACTTCACCAGGGGTGAAGGCAATATTATGTTTCTCGATGTGGGTGCTAGTGATATGGAAGGATCCACTTGTTGAAAAACAGATGAGCTGAATTCTGATTTTGTGCCATTTTCTGTACTGTTATACTTAAGTAAAAAGCTTATAATGAGATAAACATTACAGCAACTCAAGGCCATGAAAGATAAGCTCTATACAAATATGAACAGCTCTATACAAATCAATAACCCTGAAGAATACCTATGTGCACTAACAGTAACACTGTGCTGGTTAAACTGCACTCAGTAGGGAAGTTAACAAATTTTTTTTTTTAATGTTTATTTTTGAGAGAGAGAGAGAGAGGGAGAGAGAGAGAGAGAAAGAGCAGGGGAGGGACAGAGAGAGAGGGAGACACAGAATCCAAAGCAGCTCCAGGCTCTTAGCTGTCAGCACAGAGCCCAAAGTGGGACTTGAACTCATAATAAGATCATGACCTGAGCCAAAGTCGGATACTTAACCCACTGAGCCACCCAGGTGCCATAGGAAGTTAACAAATTTTAAAAACAACTTGCATCCAGTAAGTTTGAAATAAAACAAGTTTATAGTTCAAAGGACTTAAGCTGCAATTATTCAAGAGTCAAAAGAACACTGGTTAACGATCTCAGTCTTCTGGTATGGGGCGCCTGGGTGGCTCAGTCTGTTAAGCATCCGACTTCGGCTCAGGTCATGATCTCATGGTTCATGGGTTCAAGCCCCGTGCTGACAGCAGGGAGCCTGGAGCCTGCTTCGGATTCTGTGTCTCCCTCTCTCTTTACCCCTCCCTCACTCATGGTCTCTCTCTCTCTCTCTCTCTCAAAAATAACAAACATTAAAAACTTTAAAAAGAAAAAAAAGGATCTGAGTCTGCTGGTGGAACCTTGTGTCTAGCACTTGCCAGTTTGGCAAAATTGTACTTAAGTTCTCTGGACCTCTGTTACCTCACCTGTAAAACGAAGATCTACCTCAGAAGCTTGTTGTGAGGACCAAATGAGTCATTTCGTGTAAAGCATTTATCACAGCACCTGACACACAGTAAGAACTCAATAAATGTTGGCTCTTCATTCACGTGGGATATTTAATCTCCCAATGATGCTAAATAAACAGTGTTTCTACCACAGCCGACTGACAGATGGGCACCGAAATGCAACAAAGAACCCCTTCTTAAAATAACTTGTACAGTACTTTTCTACAAAATAGGATCATGAACTATTAGCTTTCTTCAAATTTTAATTTCCCCAAGCAGTTGCTCAAAGTAGTAATAAGTCATACTCCAGTCCCATTCTGGTTCTTTTTTCAATTCTTTATGCCAAGTTTCTTTAAGGAGTAGATAAATAACCATTTACAGCACTGCATCATCATAGAAAGAAACTACAGAAATTTAAAATACCAACAGCTAACTCTTTGTAAGAGCTACTATGTGGCAGACGTTGCACTCAACATTTTCCTATGCTGTTCTCATTTACTGTATGTGACAACCCCATTAAGTAGGTACACTGTTCTGCCTGACTGAAATGGCCTAAGTCCATGTTACTTCTGAGCCCATTTGATTTCATTTATCTCCTCCCCTTATTCTCTCACAACTGTTTATATATACTTATCACAATGTTTTGTAATTATACCTGCTGTTCCGCATTAGAATATGAATTCCTCAACTCCCCATTCCCTGAGCTGGCACAGAGTTTGGCACACAGAAGGGGCTCAGGAATGTTCACTAGGAACAAATTCATTACAAAGATGAGAAGAACTCGAAAGCCCAACCGCATGTGACTGAATTCAAGAGCAAGTACTTCCTCTTCCAGAGGAACATAAAGAACTCAGGCACGTATTTCCATTATTTTAGTTCTACTTGAGATAACTTTCTTGTTTGCTGAGATTCACCTATTTGCCCGATGTTAATCCAGGTGACAATCCGATAATCCTGTTGGTAGCAATAACTTTTCAAAGAAGATAGACAGCTAACAATCCATTTGATGGACATCTCACAGGAAATTAAGTGACCAATGTCCCATCAAAAGACACAATCTTGCAGTTGTGCCTGCCCCACTCTGTGCTGCCACGCTCCAAGATCTTACTTGCTTTTTCCTTCCATTACAAAAGGAGCACTATCTGATACGGCAATAAGCCTCCTTCAAAGAAATCCGTAAATGTAGCATGAAGTTTTCATTTCAAATTAATTTTCAAAGAGTCTTTTCACACTTTGTGTTAATTAAACCCTTTTACTACGGCTTGGTCACAAAGAATGAATCTGTTAAACTGCTTTGCCCACCACACTGTCACTTGCTATATATATGCTCAGCACCTCAGACAATGTCCCAGCATCTATTATTACAACTCGTACCTGTGCTTCACAGTATGGTATTCCCAGACATCACAACAATCCTTTATTTCCCTAGGGGAAAGAAACACAATTTCCTAATTTACTGAACACAAAATAATATGTCCTATAGCACAGGTATATATGTATGTGCTATGCGTGTATATAATTTAATCTTTACTAGCACCTTGAAAGACAGAGATTATTATCTCCTTTTTCCCCAAAGGAAGAAACTGAGGCACAGAGACTCTGAGTTAGTAACGGTACACACTCAAAAGGCAGGTCTACGTTCCCATGCTAAGTTTTTCCTCCATCCATGCTCTCTTCCCCTTCCCAACCTCCCTCTTTTTCACTCTGCAGTTTCCTCCGTCACCAGTCTCCATGTGGAAGGGGCACATGGGTAGTGCCTGGATTTACACACTATAGTTCCAGCCGTGAGACAAATGACACAAACTTCAGACCAACTATGCAATCAAGCATCTATCACAGACCTTGCCATTTAGAGAAAAAGGTCAATATTCCAGAAAAAACTTGCAACAGAAAATAAAGGCAACCAACATTTTTAATATTCATGGTAACTTACTCCTCAGAAACCTGAGTTGTTAAATTATAAATTCAAGAAACTAGGTTTCTGAATTAAACCATAATGAGGGGAAGAAGAAAAAAAAAAAACCACCACCAACAGTGGAAACTTTACAACACTGAGAAAATCAAAGCACCATTTGCCTATCGGAGAGCTCATTTAATGGTATCACATTTTTACAAGAGTCACCATAATGGAATGTCAGAAAAGAATCAGTCTTCATCCTCTTACTAGTTTGAGAAAAGAGATCTGTTGTCAGGACCATTCCAACCTTTGATCAGAGGGACAGTGTGTTTCACAATACACAAAGGTGAAAACATTCAAACTCCAATAATTAAAGAAATGAAACATGATATTTCACCCAAATAGCAAAGATTCTTTTTCAATTAAAATACCAATGGGCACTCAAAAACATAATCTTTTCAGAATACAATTATTTTTACCGTCAGCAATATATTTTTAATCTTAAAATTTTCATACCTTTTACTCTAATAGTATGCTCATGGGATTATAGCCTTAAAATCCAGAAGGAAGAAAAGGTTTATGTGCATAAATGTTTATAAAAATATTTTTAACAGAACTGAAAACATCTATTCAACAATGGGAATCTATCCAACAGTAAGGACAAGTAAATAATTTACATCTTCTATTTCATTTACTAGTTAAGAAAAAACTCAGAATATGTAATTTAAAAAAACAAGATGCAAAATTGCATCAAAGAAGACTGCAACTATATAAAATAATATTTGCCATATATAAAAAAGAATACCAAAGTGTTCCCGAGGAATAAAATTTGTTTTATTCTCTTTGCTAAATGTGTATCTTCCAAGTTTATAATAAGAAAAACTACATGAAAGAGGAATGAAAATGGAGATGACACAACACTCACTTTAAGTATCATAAGATCTAAAACCAGGGGGAGGAAGGGGATCATTTCTGAAATGTTTAAATTAGCAGATTATGTTTAAAAAATACATGAAACATTTCCATTGCCTGAATTATTTGGCTTTTTATTCTCAAGGAGGAAAAAAACATCATAACGTAGAAAAAGGTTTATGCACAAAGGGTGTGAATCAAGACATTCACTATCCAAAAAGTTTTATGGATTACCTATGACACGCTAGACACTATCTAGGTAACATATGAACAAGACAGACACGGGTCTAATCCTGTAGGAGCTTAGTCTTCTACGTGTAAGTACAGGTAGCAAGTTACTAAATAGATCAAAATATAATTTCTAGTTATAAGTATGTGTAAGTATATAAAAGCACATAAATATATAAATGTGATTTATGCGTTTGTTGAGCAGAGGCAGGAAGGAAACTGCTCCCATAGGCAATCACCAAAGTAAGTCTTTCTGAGAAAGATACAAAACCAAAAACTAAAGGCAGCCAGGCAAGAAGCTGCTGAGGAATAGAGGAACAGCCAAAACACAGGAAACCTCAAGTGCCACAATTCAGAAACAAGGAAAGAGTTTGGCATATTCTAGCAGCAGAAAAGAAGTCAGAGTAGGAGAAAATGGTAAAAGGAGATAAATCTGGAGAGGTAGGCAGGAGCCAGACCATGCAGGGATTTGCAGGCCAGGAGAAATGTCTATTTTATTGTAATAAAAAGGGAAGCTACTGAAGGGAGAAGGATATGATCTTATGTGTAATTTTACAGGCTTCTTGGAGAACAGACTGTAGAAGGTCAAGAGCAGTAACAAGAAGTTAGGAAGCCACTGCAGGCATCCCAATGAGAGGTAATGGTGGCCTGGACTAGAGTGATGGCAATGGAAATAGAGAAAAGTGGAGAAAACTCAAAATATGTGTGGGTGGTTATAGCATTTACTAACAGATGGTCAGGATGTGGGAGATAAGGACCCAGAACGATCAAGTATAGCTCCTAGGAGTCTGAATGAATCATTATTTATGAAACTAAAACTTCAAGTGTGTTTCCAATAATAAGGAATAGTTAAGTATGTTATGAAGCATACATCAGATGGAACGTTAACTAATGTTTGTTAAAGGTCTGCATCTCTTACTATCTATGGGGTAATGGATATGACACTTAAGTATTCAGGCCTCCAGTTTCCTAAAATAATTACTCAATAATCCCTCCAATAATTACTATAAATAATTCCTACTGCTCTCTAAAGTTGCAGAGAGGATTACATGCGAACCTATGAAAAACACTTAACACAATGACTGTGCTCCATAGATTAAAGCTGCCAGAAGTCATAGTAATGACTCCAACACCAAAATAGAAAAAGGAGTCAACAAATGTCTTATGGAGAAGTGGCCAGATGAAAGAAACGATGAAGCAGGAATTTCAACCCAGGTTATCTGACTCAATCTCTACAACACCATGCACTCTTCACCACAGGTGAGCAACAAGGATTAAAAAATTAAGAACCGCTAAGAAGAACTATGGAATCCTATAATCCTCATTAGAGACTTTTTGGTAAAAACTACACAACAACCTAAGGTCTAAAGAGTTTAGTATTACACACAGTTATGTAGATTAATGAGAATAACTGGCAATTCCTGAATCACAAAAATAATCGAAAAGTTTATTGACTTTTCAGTAAGTACCTTAGGAAGTAAGGCTGACAGCTCAACCTGAACACAATGCAAAGGGAGCTCGAGACCAGGAACTTAGACCATGGAAGTCTAGGAGCAAATAATTATCAACAGAAGTCAAGAGCTAGACAGGGAATACAAGTAACAGGATAAGAGAACAGAATCCATAGCCTGGAAGAAAAGCACTGGCAAAGAGGCACATACCAAAAACCATGATTAGTCAGTTTGAGGGACAAGCACAGACCAACAGAAGCAAAGACAGACAGGGTTAGGAAACTCTCACATCCCCAGGGCCCAGGCAAATATCCACTGCTCCTGGGAAGAGGTAGAAGTAAAAGCCCACCACTTCAGGAGACGGACAAGAAACCCTCCTGGCCCAGGAATCCCTGGATCCCACACCAAAACAAAGTACGTTACCCTTGGGCAAAGAACAAGAAACTCTCTAGCCTAAGCCCTCCCCCAGATACAAGGCAGAGTTTGGCTGCCACTGTGAGAAGAGGAAGAAGGCTGAGGAAGCCCAATCCCAAGGCCTAAGACTTAAACTAGATCAGGAAAACCAAACACTCCTTCACTCCCACCACAAATCTAGGACACAGAGGGAGCCCCTCCACTGCCCCCCATCAGTACAGGCATGCTGCTGACAGCAGCCAGTGCAGTAAGAACACTACTCAGGCCACACAAAACACAAAGTAACAGGAAATTTCTGGTCTGTGGTACACTCGAAAATGACCAGTAACAACAGAGCCATACCCAGCTGAACTACTAGCAAAACTATCTCAACTACCACATTAATAGTCTGACAGAAGAAGCACACCCATTTCTGGACATCGGCAATTTTATCTCAGTCTCAACTGTGCTATCAGTCAATCAAAAATTATGAGCCATTAAAAAAATTATGAACCACGTTTTTAAAAGGAAGAAAAAAAGAAAAAACTTCATTGTCAAGAGATAAAGCAAACAGAACCAAACACAGAGATAACCCAGATGCTAGAATTATCAAACAGGATGACTAAAATAATTGTGATTAATGTTAAAAGATCTAGAGGAAAGAATTAATATGTTAAAGTATCTGGACAATATGTATAAACAGCTGGGGAATCTCAACAGATATGAAAACTATGAAAGACAGTCAAACGATAATAAAATAAAAAAACACAATTTCAAATGTGTAAAATTCCTTTCACATAATTATCAGTGCACTTAAAACAGGTCAACAGAAATTATCCAAACTGAAATAAAAAAGGGTAAAAATGGGTTTGAAAAAAAAAAAAAAAGAAAAGGATGCACCCAACAATTGTGGGACAGTATCAAATGATCTAACATATCCTTAATTGGAGTGCCAAAGGGAGAAGAAAGAAAAGTAGGACAAAAAAAAATTATCTGAAAAGAGAATAGTTGAGATATTCCAAAATTAATGAAAAACAATAAACCACAGATCCAAGGAGCTCAGAAAACTCTTAAAATTGTGAAGCTATCATTATCTTAAATTGAGCAAGTTAAAACAAAGGGTTGAGACAAAAGATATAGCTTGAAATAATAAAATACTGCAAGTATTTAGCAGATAGTGTTAAATACTCTCTACTATCTATAAAAATACAATAACATACTATTTCCATCTCCACATAAAAAGTTAACTAGAGGAACAGGTGAAAGAGAAGAAAAGGGTGGTAAGAGATGAAAAAGACATGAATTATAACCAAATAAACACATATTAGAGTTTCCTTCCAACAGCAACCAAACAAATATAGATGTTTAGACTATATTACTTTGACAAAAAAAAAGAGAAAAAACCAAACCTATTAATTTTCAGCAAATACATTAAATAAAGGCATTTAGTTATGTATTGTAAAAACAATTACTTTGCATGAATTTAGTAAATCCCCGGGGATGATCATTCTACATTGTGAAAATTCTTTTACAAATTTAATTATGGTTTACCATGTCCACTATTGTGAGAATTTGTGTCACAGATGACTGGAAACAAGAGGCATCTAGAAACTGATCAGAATAAAGCAGAGAAGAGACAGGGTTGAGACTTTTAAAATGCAATCCTAAATTAAAGGAAACCTAAGTAAAGTTTACCTGAGCTTTAGAGTATCCTTCTGCTGTCTCAAAGCTGGGAAAGTGCTAAGATCCAAAGACCCACTTAAGTCGTGGGAACGGAGGCAAGTCAGAATGTTCAAAATCCTCATGTCTCCTGATAACAAGTTTCCTAAAGGAAGAACTCAATTTTTACCAATACTCTATGAATTACTAAAGATGCCTGAGCCATAGTAGTAGGAATATAAAAAGAACTGTGAAATAAACGTACCCAAAGTTTTTCCCGTTTTATTCATCTAAGTCAATCAGCACGTCTGGAACCACCATGGACCCTCAGATATAAATTAACAATTCCAACTAACAGAAAAAGGATATCTAACTTTCTGATGGACTAAATACTGAGTAGCATATGAATATGCTCCTTAGTAATGCATACTGTCTACTACAACCTAAATTGGGTTTTCAGGGACACCTGAGTGGCTCAGTCGGTTGAGCATCTGACTCTTGATTTCAGCTCAGGTCATTGATCCCAGGGTCGTGGGATGGAGCCCCACATCAGGCACCACACTGAGCGTGGAGCCTGCTTAAGATTCCCTCTCTCTTCCTCTGTCCCTCTCCCCCACTCACGCACGCGCTCTCTCTCTCTCTAAAAAAAATAAAAGGAAATAAGATGGGTTTTCAAGCATCTTGCAAACTACAAAAGGAAATTCTGAACACTTCATTATATTGAAAAGATAAATAAAAATTAACTTTTCTGAAGTACTAATTCAGAATATGCAAATATTTCTTTCCTACGGCATTTCCTCTTAGCAAATATAAATGTTAATAAAGACTTTCATAGGGTTATTGATCTCTCACTTTGAAGCCTATTTTTCCTGTAAGTTAGTTCTTCAACTTCAAATTCTTCTAGGGTAAGACTTTTCAGGTACATCTTCATCATGATTAAAAATTATCTATAAACATACCATGTCTTGCTTTGGAATTTGTATTTAACTAAAAACAGCTGCTGTATATCTAGAAATCTTTAAAAACTGACCAAAGACAAAAAAAAAAAAAAAAAAAAGATTTATCTTATTATCTTTTAATTCCTAAGCACAGTCTTTTCATTATAAATCACAGGCCCTAGAATATAATTTTTTTCACTCTTTTACTAATCTATAATAGAAAAGAAAAAGTCCCAATTATTGACAGTTCCATACCAAGATTTATGACGAATATATCATGACTACCAGCCAGCTACCTGAAAAAAATTTTTTAAGACTTCAAAATGTAAAACTAATTTTTAGTACACTATAAAAGCTAAATGACAATTTTATAAATAAGTTTAGACAACTTACAAAATTTCATATGTGTTTGACTAAATTCAGAGGACCAACATATTTACACATTTCTATAACATTTTAAAATAGATCCCATAAAGAAATAGTATATAGCCTATGGCAAAAACAACATAGCACTAGGAGTTAATAGAGTTGGGTTCCAGTTCTAGGTCTATTATACTGCACTGAGGTTGATTTTAAAAGACAAATATTTATATATGCTTTGTAGAAGACTTAAAGAGATTTATCATGACTTATATAACATATTATAAATAAGTAAAAAGAATAATAGGTAAAAAACAACGTGGCTCTCAGTTTCAATTACAAGAGTGTGGAAACCAGTGAATACTGGGATCAGCAGCAATCACAAAATGAGGACATTGCCAATTTGTTCAAATATCACATACTGTATACACCAAAACTATTATTGCATGACAAATGACTAGAACACTAAGAGTGAAATCATAAGAGCAGAGACTTGTTTAGTTTTCTATTTCTCCAGCACCTAAAAAGTATCTAGCAGTAGGCATTCAAAGATTTGTTGAATAAATATACTCCCAAACTAAGTAGCACAATGTAATCTCACTGACCATGCCTAAAACGGACTCTACTACTCTTAATTTCACGTTAACCAGCACTTTTTAAGCGTTTTTTAATGTCTATGAGATTACAAACTGAATAAAATTCCAGACTTTTTAATAGTCACATCATTTTAATTTCCCTAAACTCTTTCAAAAAGATGTAAAATTATAAACTAAAGAGGACTTCATGACTCAAGCCAACTGAGTAATATATTAATCATAACTACTTAGTTTATGTAAGTGAAAAACTGAAAGTTGATCCTATAACATTTTTCCACTAAAAGTTATTAGCAGTCACAAATACAGATATGCTACACTTTTTTTCCAAGAATATTAAACACATAAAATTTTTCAAATAGCAACAAAAAACATCTTAGATAAGGACAGATGTCGGTGATTAGATCATACCATGCTCCAGACTACCCATATTATCGTAAAGTGCTGAACACACTAGACACAAAGTTCTATCTGTAAACCATTAATCACTGTACAGATGTAAGGCATCATCAACTACAACAGATTACAACCAAAAACAAACCTTCAAGTTGAAAAGTATTTAGAAGGCTATGGGACAACCTCCATGAGAAAGAAGATATTGTTACAGAGAACCTCAAATGGGTAAAAAAGAAAGAACCACTGTAATACAACATAAGTAGACAGATATTGCCAGTTAGAATTGCAATACAAAGGGTATAAACAATCTGTTAAGAAAATTCCAAGGTGGAAGAAGTCATGCCTCACTGAAGATAACTTTGGAAAGACTTTATGACAAAAGAAATACGGAGAGCAGGAACCGTGTCAATCTTTTCCCACCACTGTATCCACAACTCATACAACAGTGCACTGAACATAGAACACTCTCAATACAGATTTACTGACTGAACAAATATCTGGAATGGACCTTGAGAGATGGGAGATGACACTCTACTTTGAGAGAAACATGCAAGCAAGGGACTAAGGGAGACAATGAGGTGTATTCAAAGAACAAGGGGTAGTCTAATTCTGCTGGAGTATATTTATGACATACAAAAGATAATCAAGGAGTTTGTGCCCACTCTGAACTTGAATAGAAAAATGGGGGAAAGATCAAATGCAACTCCAAGAAATTGTGTTTGATTGATTAGAAAAACAGTGGCACCATTAAAAGAAATACAAAGTTAAAAAAAAAAAAAAGAGGGGAGAGGGAATCAGGTAAAGAAAATATTTACTGAGCGTTTTACTCCTCGTTAAGCATTTCAAATCCACTATTTTAATCTTCACAACAATCCTGTGAGGTACTTATATTCCCGGTTTACAAATGAGGCAAAAGAGATCACGATAGTTCCCCAAAACTCACAAAGCAAATTAGTTAATCTGTCATTCCCTCCCTTCTCCTTTCCTAAGAGAACCTCCATTTTGTTCAAATATATAGGGTACTAATGTGCTCAGGAAAGTGGGCCACTCCCCCAGTCCTAGGAGAATGAAACACGATTGTTCTAAAAAGGGAAATCCTTGTCTACTAACCCAGACTTGACATAGGAGACACGAGAAGAAACATTTTGAGGGCTTCTGGGAAAGACTTTCCTACTTGCATTAGCATTGTGGAGGTCACTAGGGACCCAGAAGTCACCAATCTAAGAGCTGTCACTGATTCTTCCCTTTGTCTCACTGCTGTTTCCCAATCCATCAGCAAGCCAAATCAATTCTAACTCCACAATACCTTGTTAACCCCTCCTCTTCTCCTACCATCCTAGTCCAAGCCATTAGTAATTCTCAACTAGACTACTAATAACTACTTTCCTATGCAATCTCCTTTTGGTGACTCTTGCTCCCAACAATTCATCCCCCAAACAGCAGCCAAATAAATCCTTTAAATGTAAATTACGGAGCAACTGAAACACTTGTGCTCTGATGGTGGGGCTGTAAAATGGGATAACCACCATGGAAAACAGTATGAGGTTCCTCAAAAGACAAAAAATAGAATTACCATATGACCCAGCAATCCCATATTGAATCCCATTTTGAATATATATATACAAAAGACTTGAAAGCACAGTCTCAAAGAGCTATTTGCACACCCATGTTCACAGCAACACTACTCACAACAGCCAAAAGGTAGGAGCAACCCCAGTGTCCACTGACACACAAACGGATATAAAACATGTGGCACATACACGCAATGGAGTATCATTTAGCCTTGAAGAAGGAAGGAAATCTTGCCATATGCTACAACATGGATGAACACTGAGGATATTAAAGCTAAGTCAAAGCTAGTCACGATAAAATAAAGACTATATGATTCTACTTACACTGAGGTATCTAAAGGAGTCAAATTCATAGAAACCGAAAGCAGAATGAAGGTCCCAGAGACTGTGAGGAACTACTGTTTGATGGTGTGAAAAGACAGACTCCACTTTAAAGCTGCAGCTTCCACTTTCCTTTCTAATTAATGAACTCAAACTCAGCCAGAAGGGGCAAATGTTTCCAGCAGTTGCTAGTAAAATACAACAGAACAACTGACATTCGGACCATAAAACTGCTGGTATGAACTTCATGAAGACAGAACGGTTAACTAATGCATACCAAGAATAGTTTCATTTGATAGCACCAATAAAGTAGTCGATTAGAGAATAATCAAAAGCAGTTCAACCGGTTAGCACCAATGAACATTTTCGTCCGTTCTTCTATATCTAAGTGATGTAATTACCTTCTTCTTTCTCATAAAAACCCCTTGCTTTCCCCCACATGAGCAGGACACTTCTCCAGCTGCTACGTGAATCTGCGCTCCCTAAATTACCAATTCTATGGCCCCAAATAAAAGTTCTTTGTTTCTTCTTCAGTTTGCCTCCTTTTCCTGATTGAAATTTAACGGAGTTTCAGTTTTGCAAGATTAAAAACTTCTGGAGATCTGTTTCACAACACTGTGGATATACTTAACACTACTGAATTTGCACACTTTAAAATGGTTAAGGGGCACCTGGGTGGCTCTGTCCATTAAGCGTCCAATTCTCCATTTCAGCTCAGGTCATCGTCTCACCTGGATCGAGCCCCGCATATGTCTGTGCTGACATCGAGGGGCCTACCTGGGATTCTCTCTCTCCCTCTGCCCTTCCCCAGCTTACACACACATGCTCTCAAAACAAATAAATACAACTTTTTAAAAAATGGTTAAAATGGTAAATTTTGTGTTACATGTCTTTTCCATAATAATTCCAGGGCAAAAAAACCACTAACAAACCTCCCCTCAAAAAAGGAATTATAAACTACTCTCCTTAAAGTGCTTCAACTGCTTCCTATCACCCACTGAATAAACCCCAAACATGGTCTATGAGGCTCTGTATCATCTGGCCCTTCCCACTGGGACAGCCAGATCAAACACTCCTCTCCCTCTTCCTCAAGATGCTCAGTCAAAATGATACTTTTGCTTCTTCAAATAATTCAAATTCTTTCTTGCCTCCTGGTCTTTGTCCATGCTACTACCATTTCGTGGAATGCTATTACCCGACTCTTCACAGATTTGGCTCCTGACCCTTCAGATGTCCCCTTAAATGTCACCTTCTCAGAAGCCCTTCCTAACCAGCCTACCTAAATTAGTAGGTGTCCCCACACCATCCACATTATTTTCTATCTTGGGCCTCTTTTGTTCCTTGATAGCATTTCTCACAAGTTAAAAACATTTTTTTTTCCTATACTCCCAAATGAAATGCAAGCTTCATGGGGACCTTAAAGATTTTATCTGATATTTCAAATGCAGAATACTTTAAATCTTTTAATCTTACAAAAAGGTAAAAAAAAATCATTTAAGCCAATGACACAATTTTTTAAAAATCCCACAGTACTCCTCAATCTCAATCTCCATACTTAGTTACATACATACATACATTCAAAGCTCAGATCATTAATGGTTATTTAGATCATAGATGTGACTCAAACTATGTCTTCAAATTTTTTAATGCAACATAAAACATCTTAACAATACTCAATATATCACAGCACATTTCTACAACTATCCTACATCTTTATCTATAGGTTAAAAGAAAAAAAAGCCAACAACTGAATACTCAGATCTGCCAGACTCTGTTCTAAGCACTTTACACAGATTAACTCATGTAATCGCCAAATCATTTTAGAGATAAGGACATTTAGGCACTGTAATATTGTAATTTATAAGAAATGTATGTATTTGGTCACGGAGATGACCAAAATAAAAATTCATACATGTTTGGTCTTTGTCCACAGTTTCCAAACTTGGCTCACAGTTCCCAAAACCCATGGAACTTCCTGATGGATAAGAGCAAAGGGAGCATCTTTTATATTTGGGCTCTTGTTTCCTGTTCTGAAAAAGCTTCAGAGCTATAAAGGTGAAAGGAGTGACTTATTATTCATAACAAACCCTTCCCACTACAACTGGGCTTAGGTTACTGAAGGCGAATTTTGCAAAGCACCTAAAGGATGGGGGCTAGCTGCCAGAGGAACCATATACTGCTCGAATGTAGATCTGGAACTTTCAGTCCCACCCTGATTTCTAAGGAGGAGGGAGGGGTTGGTTGAATCAATCACCAATGGCCACTGAGTTCATCAATCATACCTATATAATGAAAACCCAATGTCTCCATAAAAACCCAAAAGGGGGTTCAGGCAGCTTCCACTCTGGGGAAACAGAACGCTTCCATGTGCCATTATCCAGAGCCCCAAACTCCAGGAGGACAAAAGCTCCTCTGTTTGAGATTTTGTCCTAGGCATCTCATCTGGCTGCTGATCTGTACCTTTTAACATTCTTTGTAATAAATTAGTAATCTAGTAAGTAAATGGGTTTCCTGAGTTCTGTGAGCCACTCTAGCAAACTAAATGAACCCAAATACGGGGTCATGGGAACCTCTGATTTACAGGTCAATCAGAAACATAGGTAACAACCTGGGCTTGTGACTGGCTTCTGAAGTGGAGAGTAGTCTTGTGGGACTGAGACTTCTAACCTGTGGAATCTGATTCTATCTGCACGTAGATAGTGTCAGAATTGCAACGAATTCTCAGACACATGCTGGTGTCTGAGAACTGCTTGTTGGTATGGGCGAGTCTCCCCACACACATTGGAATTGGGTCCAGGAACCCTTTTTAGGCATGAATAGATTAAATCACCTACCGCGAATTACAAAACCACTGTCAGACTGGGACCACCCAAGAAATCCTGCTCTAGTCTAGAGGCCATGCTCCTAATCTCACTGTACAAAACTGGGAGCAGACTTGTGACCCAGGTAAAAGTTCAAGATATGAAATGTTATGCTTCTTAAAAATGACACTCCATCCTTACAGCATATTCATTAAAACAAACCACAAACAGGAATTACCCACTTAATGAGGATACCAATTTTTTCTAATTTCTAGAAATTATATATCGTAAATTAGTATTTTTTAAGATTTCAGAATACTAAATGCAAAATTTTAAGAAATAAAAAGCTGGCTATTTACCAAAAATGAATGAAAAATAAACTCATAATGTTCTTTAGACAATAAAGCCCAAGAATTTAAAATTAATCAGAATGTTTAATTCTGCTGTATCATCAGCCTCATTTCCTAATTCCCCTCCAATCATACACTGTGCTTTATCATACAGATCTTTGGCACTGGAGGATTTTTAAGATATAAACTATTTGAGACCACTCCTAAATCTCCATTATATGTAGTAATCTATGGGGGTGATAATAACCTCACCAGGATTCTAAAGGATTAAATAAGATAAAATACAAAAATGCCGGGCATAAACATGAATCCCACATGGAAATATGGATGGTGGTACACTACAGGCAGGAGGACCGTTGCATTTTAGGTATTTGGTAATTCACAATCTCCATGTAACATTCTCAAATGGCAATGTCTATAATAAATGTCATTCCCTACTCAGCTTCCTCCTCTCACACTGCTATACTTTTCCCTATGTGACAAATTCTCACGCATTCCCAGTGAGTTATCTACTGTGGAAAAAAAAAATCTTCATTAATAGCCCACCTCTCCACATCAAAATGAGTAACTCCATCTCTGTAATTCTATTAAATATAGCCCTTATGCCCTTATACTCTTGTTACAATGTATTATCACCCTTTAAAAGGGGTATCTCCTCCTAGAACACATGGCAAGGTCAACAACATATTAATCTTTTCTTTTTTTTTAACGTCTATTTAATTTTGAGAGAGAGACAGAGTGTGAGCAGGGGAGGGGCAGAGAGAGAAGAGAGGGAGACACAGAATCTGAAGCAGGCTCCAGGCTCTGAGCTGTCAGCACACAGCCCGATGTGGGGCTCGAACTCACGAGCCATGAAATCATGACCTGAGCCCAAGTTAGATGCTTAAATGACTGAGGCATCCAGACGCCCCAACAACTTATTAATCTTAAAATTCAAAATACCAACCTTGGTGACTGGAACATTACAGTCACTGAAGTATCTTGTTTGTTTGTTTGCTTGTTAGTGAAGCATAAAATACCAAAGACCAAACAAAAAAGAACTATATTTATTTACATCACACCTTGTTCCAAAGAAGGAAGAAGGCTTATTTTCAATCCTGCAAATGTGTAACAAAAAACTTCTAAGAAATATTCTAATGATATTTTTAGTAAATGCAGTAATGCTACTAGATAAGCTACCATAGCAGTTTCCTTTTAAAAAACAAATACAATATTAATACTTTTTTTTTTTAGATTATGCAATCTACTCTTGGGCAATTTTCAAGTTTACACTGTTCTTGCAATGATAAAAATGGTCCTGATCTCATGGTTGGTGGGATCAGGCATCTTTATATCCCCAGTTCCTTGCATCATATCTGGCATAAAACAGTCACTTAATTATGTTAAAAGCTTTATGTACACACACACACACACACACACACACACACACACACACACACAGATTCACCATAGTCTGACTTTCTGATTTTATACTTCTTTTAAGGATCTATTTCAATAGACCTAGAACCAAAGACTGGATGCACATCACAGGAGATGTTTTAAAAAGCAAATTCATAAAATAGAGTACCTATACCCATAGATGAACAAAGATTTAAAGCAGATTTTTTTTTAATTTGGTATACAGAAATACAGAAGAAAGAAATATCAAAGATTAACAGTTTGAATGTGTGTGACAAAGCAGAAAGAATTGCTGAAGATGAAAGTAGGGAACCAGGAAAAATTACATACTTATCATACATGGAAAAGTCAGAGGATTATTGTTGGAAAATAGGAATAAAGGAGGATTAAGACTATTTACTCAGCATCAGATTTTCTTTTTAATGTTTATTTATTTTGAGAGGGAGAAAGAGTGCAAGCAGGAAGGGGCAGAGAGAGAGGGAGAGAATCCCAAGCAGGCTCCATGCTGTCAGCACAGAGCCAGATGTGGGGCTTGATCCCACCAACCATGAGATCAGGACCTGAGCCAAAATCAAGAGTCAAATGTTCAACTGACTGAGCCACCCAGATGCCCCTCAACACCAGATATTTTTACAAAGGGACGAAAATACCTGCACAATAACATGGGTCTGTGAAATGTCCTGTATGGTAAATAGCAGATAAAAATTTCCAGTAAGGGTTTAAAAAACCTTTTTAACTTACTGAGAATCATTTAACAAACAACTACAAATCATTTTCATTACCCAAGGGGTTTGTGATAAGGTTGTTTGGTATTTCTTTTAATGTTTATTTACTTGTTCTGAGAGAAAGAAAAAGTATGAATGGGGGAGGGGCAGAGGGAGAGAGGGAGGGAGGGAGGGGGAGAGAGAGAGAGAGAGAGAGAGAGAGAGAGAGAGAGAACCCCAAGCAGGCTCAGTGCTGTCAGCACAGATCTCAGGAACTGTGAGTTCATGACCTGAGCCAAAATCAAGAGTCAGACTCTTAACTGACTAAGCCACCCAGGTACCCTGGGTTGTTCAGTATTTTTAAATCACACAAATCAGACTCACTCCAATTATTTTTACAATTAAAAACCCAGTATTTAATTCAATAAAGTCATTTTTGAAGTGTTCCAGTTCCACATAATGGCAAGTTCAGGAAGAACAAAGAAAGGGGTAGAGAAAGTGAGAACCACCAGAGGGAAAATAAGTTAAACAGAGGCCAAGAGCCATAAGCAAATTCATTTTGCAAGAAACACTGGGACAGATACAGGTGCTTGGGTGCTGAGATGAATGTTAGTCCAGCTGACTACTCTGTGGTTCTGGGGTGAGGGGAATTACCACCAGGTAAAGAAAACACTAAATGGTTACTATTTAACACTCTACAACTAATCTTAGCCTTTATCAGTTGTTTCACTTTAAACTATATGACTAAGGAAGCCTAGCAGAAAGGAAATTACTCTCAGGACTGCAGCCACCATGGTTGTACAGTATCACCTAAAGAGCCAAATGAAATAAAGCCAAGTCAAATCAATCATTGGCTTGGGGTTTCCTATCCCCAATTTAGAACTTTCCTAGTAATGAAGTTCTCTGAGAAGGAAATGTTCAGCTAGATGAGAGGAACACAAGATTGAGGACAGAGACAGGAGAGAACCACCCTTAAAATTAGCAACAGTAAAACCAGTGAAGGAAAACAGTTACTGAAGGTAGGGTTAGAAAGTGTCAAGAAGGACGGAGTTATCTAATATCTACTAACATAAAGACCTAGAAGGATAAGGAAATGAATAACTTAGATTTGGCATTTGAAATCATCACCTAAGGATCAAGCTTAAAATTCAGATGCAAAATTCAAAAGTTAATTTTGAAACAATATGCCAGTACTCCAAGATACTGCTATTTACAGATGGTTGGGGTGGGGAAGTTCAATTTTGATGCAATATAGTATTAAGCCAATCTGAAAACAGTTATCCTTTATTAAAGAACAAACGTGCACTTTAAAATATGGAGTACTAAAAAGCCATATATAAATAACTTTGTAAATCATCATATGAGTCCAATCACATATAAAAATAATTTTTATTTTAACTAGGCACATTTGAAATAAAGGCACTATACAACACTGTTTCACCTCTTGCATATTTTCAAGGACTTGCAGCAATTTAAGTCATTCTACAAACACTAGGGTGTTTAAAAGTCAAAGGCAATTTTTTAGGGCGCCTGGATAGCTCAGTCAGTTAAGCGTCTGACTCTTGATTTTCGGCTCAGGTCATGATTGATCTCACAGTCGTGAGATCGAACCCTGAATCAGACTTCACAGTGAGTGTGGACCCAGCTTGAGATTCTCTCTCTCCTTGCTCTCTGTCCCTCCTCCCCCAAAATAAATAAACATTAAAAAAGAAAAAAAGTAAAAGGTAATTTTTTTGTTTCTTAGACTTCTTCTAGATTCCTTCCTAACAATAAAGCAAATTTTTACAAAATTTTCTCTAAACACCTCATAACCATAACTTCATGATTTAAGCTCTCAAAACCTTTACTTCAATGCAGCTTCCTAACTGACCTCTTCATTTGGCTCTATTATCTCCTCACTTCCGTCTGCCGGACTCCACTTTCTCAAACAGAGATCATGTCAGTCTCATGTTGAAAAACCACTGCTTCCTAACCCGACCAGAAAACAGATTTACTCCTCTTAAGCTTACGAACAAAACACGCAAAGATCAAAATACCTTTTTAAACCTTTGGTTTTACCTTAATATTTAAATCTGCATTCTCCATAACATGTGCATGTTGGGTACTGTTAAATGTTAGTCACTAATGATTAAACACTGAAAGTTTGTTTTCCGTTTAAACAATCTAGTAAAACCAGTAATGCTAAGCAAATGTATAATTTCAGGGGCGCCTGGGTGACTCGGTCAGTTAAGCCTCCAACTTCGGCTCAGGTCATGATCTCATGTTTCATGAGGTCGAGCCCCACATAGGGCTCTGTGCTGACAGCTCGGATCCTGGAGTCTGCTTCAGATTCTGCGTCTCCCTCTCTCTCTGCCCCTCCCCTGCTTGTGCTCTTTCTCTCTCTCTCAAAAATAAAATAAAATTACATTTTAAAAAAACTTTTAATAAAAAAAGAAAACATATAATTTCCCATACTCCTGAACTGGTTGAGTACCACAGTTTTAAACGTGCTGGCATTTCAATACAAAGGGTATAAACTAAGGAATATTAAAGCCCTTGATAATTTGGCCCAAATCTTCTTTGTCTTTGCATTTCCCACTACTGTACATACACCCTATGCTGAACTCCAAATAAAACTATTAATTTAATCCTGGGGTGCCTGGGTGGCTCAGTCGGTTAAGTGTCTGACTTCGGCTCAGGTCATGATCTCACAGTCCGTGAGTTCAAGCCCCGCGTCGGGTTCTGTGCTCACAGCTCAGAGCCTGGAGCCTGTTTCAGATTCTGTGTCTCCCTCTCTCTCTGACTCTCCCCCGTTCGTGCTCTGTCTCTCTCTGTCTCAATAAATAAACATTAAAAAAAAAAAAAACTATTAATTTAATCCTTATTCTTACATATGCCTTCTTCCAGAAAGCTCTTTCACTCATCACCACAAGAAGTCGCTATCAAGGTCCCACTCAAACTCTACCCTCCTACTTTCCCTAACATTTTACAGTCTGTTATGGTACTAATCACAGTCTCTCATTATTATATTTAGTTGTGTGTTTAAGAATGCATATAACATACCAGTTAAGAATCAAAGCTTTGAAAGCAACGAAACTCAGGTCAATCTCTGACTCTGCTATTTATTAAATATAACTTTGGGCAAGTTACTTAAGATCATCCTCCAAAGGTTTCCTCATCTTTTATATGAAGATTGTAGCAGGTTATCTCCAACAGGATTAACCTCAGAATCAAAAATAGTGATGTATATAAATCACTGAGCCCAATACTGACAACTAGTAACAGTTTAGTAAACATATCTATTATTCCCAATAGGCACAACTCATTGTCCTACTCTTGTTTGTATTCTTTCCCATTCCTATTATGCGGTATTCTGCATGTGCTTAATAAGTGCTTGGCTGGGGCGCCTGGGTGGCTCAGTAGGTTAAGCGTCCGACTTCGGCTCAGGTCATGATCTCACGGTTCGTGGGTTCGAGCCCCGCGTCGGGCTCTGTGCTGACAGCTCAGAGCCTGGAGCCTGTTTCAGATTCTGTGTCTCCTTCTCTCTGTGACCCTCCCCCGTTCACGCTCTGTCTCTCTCGGTCTCAAAAATAAATAAACGTTAAAAAAAAAATTTAAAAAAAAAATAAGTGCTTGGCTGATAAAATCTGATAGATCTTAATAACATAAGGTCCAAATTCCAGTGAATATCAAAAATGGCTTACTAATCATACCATTAACTGTTTAACATTAGCTTAACCAGTTTATACTTTAGCTACCATATACATAGATACAGATCTCCAACCACCATTTTAAAGTATTCTACACTGCATTGCCAATATCCAAAATGCTTGATAATAGTTACTCAGAAGTCTAAATTAATCTAAAAACTTCAGCATGTATCCAACCACCAAGAAAACCCTTAGCAAATTAAAGAATTCCTATGTGGATACTCCTATTGCTAAAGCTACGCCAAATCCCAAACCCATTTTTCCAATTGGTCCTCTAAGTTACCCCGAGGCAGGGGATTCCCTCAAGAGCCCAATCAGGTCTGCCATGGTATTCTCAAGAAAAGTACAAGGGATGCAATATTTCCAGACCAGTAAGATTACTAATTCTTAAATGTTCAGAATAGACTATATCAAAAAACAAATGAGTAGATTCTTTAATCCTATAGTTAGCTAGAGAACAAAACAAAAACAAAAAGAAAAGAAAGGAAAAGAAGAAAGGAAAACTCCTACAGCAAGGCCAAAGACTGATAAAGAAAAGGACTAGTAATGAGAACTACCTGGGAAGGCAAAAGAGAATGCAAATATAGCAGAAGACCCAGTCATCCAAAGACGGCTTCATAAGCTAAATATAAGCTAAATTCGGAAAGAGCAATTTCACAAAAAGAGGAACAATATTTTCTAGTACTATGTAAACTACACTGTAAGTTTAACCGTCACAATATAAACATTAGCACTATAAATTCATTGTAAAGAATACTCCTCAAAGCAACATGTACATAACTATACTCAAGCCAATACCAATAAAAAAAAAAAAAAAAGAAAGAAAAAAAGAAAAAGGTGACATTTGCTACGTAAATGTTAGGCATTCAAGGTGAGATACTTAAAAGTGAACCTTAAGATTTTACAATGATAATCATATTTATGTAAAGTATTTTCATCTAAATTAACGAAAGCCCCACTACATAGATGTGTTTAACACTGAGTAAAGTGGCGCTTTCTAAATCGTATTCCTTCAAATTAAGAATACTTTAAGTTTTCACTGAAATGTTAATACTTCCAAGAAACATTTTAAAATGTGTTTTACATTCCTAATAACATACCAAGCTAGTGACAAGTATTATAGTTAAGTAAACCTTTACACAGGCACTAAAGAAAGTGGCATTAACTCATCTTTAGAAAATGACAGAAACAAATATTTCCGAAACTAAAATTTGTTTTAAAAAATTCTGAAACTGGGGCGCCTGAGTGGCTCAGTCGGGTAAGCGTCCGACTTCAGCTCAGGTCATGATCTTGCGGTTTGTGAGTTCCAGCCCCGCAACAGGCTCTGTGCTGACAGCTCAGAGCCTGGAGCCTGCTTTGGATTCTGTGCCTCACTCTCTCTCTACCCCTCCCCTGCTCACACTATGTCTCTCTCTGTCTCAAAAAATAAACAAAACATTAAAAAAATTTTTTTTAATTCTGAAACAAGTAACTACATATAAGAAAATATGTTTTAAATATGTCAATTACAGTTGACCCTTAAGCTTTGTCGGTTTAAACTTTGTGGATCCACTTATATACAGATTTTTTTTATAAATACAGTACAGCATTGTAAATGTATTTTCTCTTATGATTTTATTAATTACACTTTCTTTTCTCTAACTTACTTTAAGAATCAGTACATAATACAAAACATGAAATATGTGTTAATTGTTTACATTAGGCTTCCAGTCAACAGTAGGCTTTAGTAGCTATGTTTTGGAGGAGTCAAAAATTATACTAGGATTTTTAACTGTAGACATCAGCACTCCTAACCCTGCTGCTCAAGGGTCAACTGAATTCTGTATATTTTGCCAGAATAAAAAACTGTGTTCCATATACATATATATGTGTGTGTGTGTAAATATATACATATATGTAAATATATGTACATACGTGTGTGCATGTATGTATACACACACACACATATATACATGACACATTTGAGTGTATTTCTTGCCTTTCATAAACTATTTGTCAGAGACCATATCCAGATGAGATCAATTATTCTCTCTACTGGGATCAAGTCATTGATTCTAAATGTGTTACGCAAAAAAGAAAAAAAATGTTTTGAATTATTAAAGCACTGCCTTAGATGGTAATCAACAAACTCTTAGTCACCAAGCCCTAACCTGCTTTAAATTTCAATCACTTACAAAGCAAGGGCCCTATATCCCCATATATAACCTTTATTTCACAATAGTATAAATATTGGTTTCACCTCATCCAAACCAAATTTTTGCAAAATCCTGAAAATGTTATATAGAAAAGAAAAATAGAAACGGATATTCATTATGATGGTAAGTCTGTTTATTTTGATGATTTCTCAGTCTCTGTAAGAACACTTGCTTGCCCAAAACGAAATATGCAATAGATGACTTAAAGGTAATTTATTCTTAGGATATACTAAACCTCAAAAATAAAACTGAGGGGGAAACATCAGTGGAAAAGAATGCTTTCTACATTTTATTAGTAAGAGGCAAACTCTTACAACGTCCCTAAAGAACCAAACTGTAGCGGAAAAGAGAAGATGTGATTTGGACTGTCATTTTCAGAGCTATTAAGAAAACTCACAGTTAAATGACAATTTTAATACAGAGCCAGAGAACAATTCTTCTCTCAGAATTCTTTCAAGAATTGTCCACTTTCAAAATTCACATGTAGCTACGTTTTATTACTAATGCTCTCTACCCCTTTTCTCTCCATTAACACTACCCAGAATGTAGTTAACAGTAATTTTTAAGTACAGGCTATGATTCTACTTCCTAAAGTGTACATCAGCAACAATCTATTATGTTCTGGGTCTAGCACAACATTTACAAGTGGAAACCATAAATGAAAGTGTTATTCATATAATCAGAAGAACAGGAAGGAGCCCTATAGAGAGCATATACGTAGTTCAGAGAAATTTTCAATGTGCTCCAACTTTATTACAGACTTCCAATTTACCACTTCCCAGATACCAGTGCTACTGACTGTATTTAAATAAACTAATGACCACAATTTAACTTGCACATTGTGTAGTCTGATTATTTTAAACTTTAAATGGAAATGTTTAACTTGTTAAAAATCAATACTCCAACAAAGGAAAAGAACATTAAAAATAAACTCCATAATTAATACTATTTTTGTAAACTTATTTTAAAGCACCACAGCACAAACTCATTTTGTGTGATACGCCAGACTTTTTATCCAATAAGAATCACCTTTCTTTTTTCACAATGCCATAAACAACTCAGAGAAGTTTAAATCTTCAAAAAGGATTATAAACAGCTAATTAAAATAAAATTCCATCTGCAGTAATTTCCTTGATATAATCTACATTATACTTTATGTAGGATATAATTATACATTATACTGTTACTGGTTAAAAAATACTAAATTTTCTGAATTATATGCCCTTCTACCAATTACATATTGATAAAAACATTAGCCAATCATTTATTAAACAAACCCTTCTGCTCAAGAAACCAAGCATCACACTGCTATACCTTCTAGAAGCCCCAATATTTCTGCTCCCTCCCTTACTGCATGAGGCATTAAACCTTCAGAGTCAGTTTTATCTCCCTACTTTCTTTAACCTTCACGATTATAGTTTTATCTGGCTACTTTCCTAATAATCACTGTTCTTCATTTTTATCTGCCACATCTGTATCTCGAGAATGAAGACTATTCAAGCCTCAGATTATTCCAAATATCCTCCCAAACCATATCACGGTCCTAATACTGAGCATTCTGTAATCATTTTCTCCAAATTACCCAGTGATAGGTTTGAGGTTTCCAGTTTCCTTTAGAGGAGCTTGCTAGGTCTCAGGGTAAAGCAAGTTAAATATTCTGCTCATTATGTTGCATACAACTACAAAGCACTTAACAGAGCTTACCAACACCCTCCTCTCTAAAATAGCAAGCACCCTGTCATAGAACGCAGAGAATAGCTGCTTTGCTCCAAAGAATATAGCTCTTGAGCACTTCTCAGAGCAGCTGTTAGTAACTTTCAGACGCCTGCTGGACTATCACTTTGGTTAAATTAATGATGGGTCATCTTGTTCCACTTTACTTTTTCCTTTTTAGTCTTGCATTCAATGCAGAAAAGCTACGGATTACTTTTAAAAATAAAGTACAATAAATAAACAAACAAGCAAACAAACATTACTTCAGCTCCACTACTTTTCCAAAAGAAATCATTTCAAGATCCCTACATCATTACCTAAACCATGCAGACCGCTTATACATGCCACTGGAAAGCTTTAAAAGGATCCTATTTTCTACCTATCCTTACCCAACATGTTCGCAAGTTTTCAGTAATTTCGAGAACGTTCTGTATTACAAAGGTGCTGATGCACTCAATCAGAACTGTTTTGCTCAAATACAAGCTCCGAATACCCTGCACTTGATAAATTTTAAGTATGTTTCTGGTTACCTGAAGAGCTTTCTGGTGGCACCCTTTGTCACCCAGTGATGCTCCCACCAGCAAATATTTCTCATCCTTTAAAACGTTCCTCCCACCCTTCAAAAAACACACATGAGACTTAGAGGTTTCCGCATACTAATACGGAACCACTCATACCACTAGGTATTATGGCTCTCAAAGAATCCTCTTTAGCAGCCTCCCCGGGGACACTATGCTCAGCGGGGCTTTGAACCTGTGAGACTCGCTGCCAGCTGCCTTTGCAAAAGCAGCACCGTAGGCCGACTCAATACCGCATTGCTGCTGCCGACTTTTTCTAGCAGCTTAAAAAAAAAAATTGAGCCCACTACCCTGCAGACCCTGCTGGCTCTTCTGCAGCACGGAAGAGAAACCGCCGCATTGCTCAGCGTGGAACACCGGGGAACCCGACTGTAGGGCGGGGAAGCGAGTGCCGTCGAGAGGCTCTGTCGAGGGCGGGGTGCCGGCGGCGGCGGGGGGTGGGGGAAGGCGTCCGGACTGTAGGGGACCGCGACGAAGCAGCGGCCAAGGCGCGGGCGTCTGGGCGCCACGCTCTGCATCGCCCCGTGGCCGTCGAATAGCGGGGTCCCGGCAGGGGCCCCTCCCGGGGATGGGGGTCCCTCAGCAGCCGGACTCGCCCCGCCCGCCGCCCCCCACCCCCCCGGGCCCTCACCTGTCATGAGCGCCGGACTGTCGCCCGCCGCCGCAGCGGGAGAGGAGGCGGCTGCGGCGGCAGAGCCCGAGGCCCGCCGCCCGCCGAGGTGCCTGGACACCAGCTCGCATCCATCCGCCGCGCCGGCCACCAGCAGCCCAAGCACCAGTAGCGCAGCCCAATGCCACCGCCGCAGCCTGCCCGAGGCCGGGCCGGGCGTCGCGGCAGGATGAGGGCGCGGAGGAGGAGCAGGGGGAAAGCGCAGCGGCGCTACGGCCGCCGGCCACTCGTCCGCTCTGCCAGGCGCTGCAGCCGCCGCCGGCGACTCCTCGGGCCGCCCCCGCCGCCTCGGACGCGAGCTCCTGCCGGGCGCCAGCCTGGTCCCCTCGGCACCGGCGGCCTCCGGAGCTCGGGTCCCGGCTGCGTTCATTGGTTCCGGTTATTTAAAAAAAAAAAAAAGGTGAGGGGCAGAAAGGTACGGCGTCTTCAGGCCGCGCGCGACACCCGCGCTCCTGCGGCGGCGAGACCGGGATCCGCTGCTCTGGCGCCTCTCAACACCAGCCCCAGCGCCCGCGCCACCGCCGCCGCGGCGCATCCCCCCGCCCTCTCCGGCCCGCGCCCGTCGTAGTACCACGCTCGGCCCCGACGCCTCCTCCCTCACACACTCGCACGCAGCATACCAATCCCCCGCCTCCTTCAGCCCCTCCACGGCGCAGGCGCGGCGCTGCTGTACTGCGCCTGCGCGGCGCCACAGCCCCGCCTCCAGGGGCGTTCCCGGGAGGACCGGAGTGCGGCGGGGAGGCAGTTAACGCTTTCGCTGAGCAGCTTAGTTTGAGGGTAGGAAGACGGGCATGCCCCCTCCCCCACTCACGGCCCCGCCCAGACAGGAGTAGGCGGGGGGACCAAAGAGGCGGGACAAAGGAGTATTGACTTCCCAAATTGTTTGGGCGAGTTATAGGCATGTAGACGGCAACAAAAATAATTGCATGGGTCGAAAAAACCTTGTAATCAGAAACAGCGGCGTCTCTAGAATTTCAGTATAGGTGGGGCTTACAAGAAGCTAGCAATGTGGAAGTGGAGGTTAGCATAGCGTAGTTTTATTTACCTAAAGCGCTTGCTACAAGCCCATGTGCCAGGCAGTGCTCGAAAGGCTTTGCAAATTTACACATTGTAACTCTAAAAGTTATATAGTGGTATCGTTATCATCCCCACTGTACAAATGAGGCAACCCCAGCCCAGAGATGTTAAGTAACTTATCCCCAGGTCCCACAGCTGATAAATGGGAGACAGGGCCAGATTTAGCACCCCCGAATGGAAATACTGAAATGGATTTGCCGTTGTCCCTGACTTTCCTATGTTCAAACATTTCCTGAATCACCACCTCGCTACTCCCACCTCACTAACAAGGATTCTTTGCTGTTAGTTTAATAAGTTTACAGAACGGTTGTTCACACTTGGCTTTACCTACCTGAAACGAAGCAGAGCGCGCCTACACACACACACACACACACACACACACAGGCATTCTCTTTCCCAAGAGCAAAAAGTTGTTTAAAATTTTCAGGTACGGTTCTTAAGCATAAATGTCCTGTTTCGTATTGGGTTTTCATTGTTGGGTTAGGGCTTCGATTTTGGTTTTTATTGGTTGGTTTGTTTTCTTAAGTCAAAAAGATCCTCAAATTACACAATCTCCCAAAGAATTTCTTAGGCAATGTAGCCAATATAACCATGATTATCATTCACTGTGGAAGGGCAGATGCACACTTCAGAAAAGAATCAAGAATTTCTTTGAAGCTAATCAATCTATCAACAATTATTTCTTGACAGACTTCTTGGGAACATAGTGTTTTAGGTGGCAATTCTTCATAGGGCAACAGGGAGATTATATTTCCCCCGCTGAAAGGCACAGCAATCAAGTCACACATTTGCTGAGTGTCTACCAAAAGGAGAGAATTCTGCTGGAAGACTAGAAAAATATAAATAACAGTCTTGTTTTCTGCTCTCCAGAAGGCAACATTTCATTCATTCAATATTTACTGAATGCCTAGTATGTGCCAGGCAGGGTACTGAGTAGTTGGGATTCAGGAGGAATAAGAGACAGAAAAAAGTCTATTAAGTCAGTACTCAGGGATATAAGAAACAACACAGTCCCTGCCTGGGAAATCTTATGATCTTGCTTAGGAGATAAAATTTACACCCATTAAATAATTAGAGACTAATACAAGGTAGCACTTAATCAGTTGCTAAATTGGGTAGAGCAAGCTGTATTATAGCAATAATTGCAGTATAAAACCACAAACAAATTAACAAATCACCCACGCCAACCTTCTTTAAACAAAGATATGTGGGGGTTTCTTTCTTTCTTTCTCTGTCTTTCAAGTAGGCTCCACACCCTAGGACCTGGGGCTTGCTTGAACTCACCATCCAGAGATCAAGAGTTACATGCTCCAAAGACTGAACCTGCCAGGCACCCCTCCTTCCTTTCAAAGATAGAGGTTGCCACTGAAAGGGCACTGGATTTGAGGTTATGATTAACTGTTTATGCCTCTCACCACTGGAGCCAAAAAGGAGATAGGGAGATACCTGCCAACGCTGAAAAGACCTGTCTCAGGCCAGGGTTCAGCAATAAATCATCTCATATCATCTTTGTCAAGGGTTCTGAAGTTTCTATTAGAGTGACCAGAATGCATCCTCTTGTGAAACAGAGGTATAGCGTCACTGTGCATCTAGCAAAAACCTAAGTGCAGAAAAGAGAAAATCCATTGCTTTGGAAGAGAAGCCAATCTGTAGAATTACATACAGATGCTTCTATTTGCAAGCCGAGCAGAAACACCAGGTTCCCGTTAAAACAACCACTTCCCTTTTATCTCAGACTTCTGTCTCACCTCCAACCCTTTACCTTCCTTTTCCTTGCCTCCCACAAACTTTCTTCTCTTTCCTCTTGCCAAATCACATTCAAAATCTACTTGGAAACAGACCTTTCTCCTTTCCGCCTGCCTGACTCCTGCAGCCCGGTTTTTAACGTCCAAACTTTTTGACTTTCCATTCATTTACAGAGTATCTTTACTGTCTAATTTTCACCCATTCGTGACTTCAAGCATGTGATGGGGAGCACTGAGCTTTTTATCAAACCTCGTGGAAACGGCAACTCCACCACTTTTCAGCTGTGTAACCCGTAGAAAAATTACTCTGGCCTCGGTTTTCGGAGGGGAAAATTAGGGACCATGTCATAATGCCAGCCCCCCAGGACTGCTGGTGGCGGGAGAAGAGTGAAATAACAGGTCTGCCTTTGCGCGCTGCCTGGCACACAGGTACGTTTTCATCCCTCAGGGAGAACTGGCACCAGGCTCTGGGCGTGTGTTCTGAGCGTGTTCCTAATTTAGGATAAGCTCATCGCTCTTTGCCTGCGTGGTGGTTTGAGTTCATCTTCCGACAAAAAAAAAAAAAAAAAAAAAAGCCTTAACTCCGTGGGGCGCGCCCAGCACAGACGCAAGATCCGTCCAGCCGGCCCCTCCCATCCCAGAAGCAAACCAGCCCTTCCCAAGAGTCGGGCTCCGTCCCCATCTCCTTCTTCTCCCCCTTCTCCCCGGCAGCCAGGACGGCCCACGACTCCCCACCCGCTCCAACCCGGAGAACCGGATCTCGTCCCGGGAGCGAAGCCAGAAGCGCGCCTGCGCCGCGAGGCAGCCTCGCGCATGCCCGCTGTCTCCCACCGCCTTTTCCCCAGGTGCGCGAGCTCTCAGGCTCCCGCGGTTCCGGGACGCCAGCGCGCCGAAGCTAGCTTGGCTTCCGGCTCCCACTCCGTGGGCGGTGCGTCCAGGCGGCTGGCTGCCAGGCGATGACGTCACCGCGCGGGCGGACGCGGCAAGCTGTGGGTGGGCGTGGAGCGGGAGCTGGGGTGGAGGTAGGGGCGTGGGGAATTCCGGTGCGCGGTAACTGAGAGGGGCTTCTTCCTGCGCCCTGCCCGCCCACGGAGCTTCTCCAGCACGCCTTTCCCCAACAGAGCGACTTGCGAGTTAGATTTCTTGGCTTGACTCCGCGACCCTGGAATATTGGCGGCTGACGGAGCATCGTCCGAGACCCCGCTTCTTTTGCAAATTACAGTTAAGCCCCTCGGACAAATGCAAAGAACTTCCTTTGGTGGAAGCCCTGTTGCGCACCAACCAACTTTCTGTTTTCCCACTAACTCCCCACCCAAGCTTGCAAGGGAATTCAGGTCCTGAGACCTTTAGAAACATCTCTAAGGTGGTAACTACGTATATGGTGGCCCCAGGATCCAAAGAGTGAAGCCTCTGCATATATATATGGTTTTCTAATTGTTGAATGAATTAAAGCCACATACTAAGAAGAAAAGTGACATCGTGGAATAACTCATTTGCCAGATTCTCTCTCCCTAAAGCCAATAAGGCATGGAAGAGTCCTCAACCAACTAAGTGAAGTTGGTAAACTTCCTCACTGCATCTTTCTTGGCACATGGAGGAAGAAAGTCTTTTAAAAGGTATCTTGCATCCGGAGGCCAAAACCAAAAACTCTTTTAAGAATTTCGGCATATTAACATAGTTTTTAAAAAGCCACCCAGGGGCGCCTGGGTGGCTCAGTTGGTTGGGCGTCCGACTTCGGCTCAGGTCACGATCTCGCAGTCCGTGAGTTCGAGCCCCGCGTCAGGCTCTGGGCTGATGGCTCAGAGCCTGGAGCCTGTTTCAGATTCTGTGTCTCCCTCTCTCTCTGCCCCTCCCCCGTTCATGCTCTGTCTCTCTCTGTCTCAAAAATAAATGAAAACATTAAAAAAAAAAATTGAAAAAAATAAAAAGCCACCCAACAGAGCAAAAGCAAGTCAGTTTTGCCAAAGTTTATCAGTGGGCTTATGGAGTCATTTCTATTATTAAAAAGGGTGTTTGCTCTGTTACTGCTTAATCTGGTCCATGAATACTATAGATCACATAATATCTGTTACGACCTAAAAAAGAGGAATCAAACTGTGAAGAAGACAAAAGTAGAGATGTTCATAACCGAAAATGATGAGAAAATGAGCACCATGTCATTTGCACACAGAGGAGTCCTTGGACGGTAATGATAATTCTGAAGATGAAAGGCAAATTATGCAACAGGTAAAACATGATATGCCTACACTCTTGACAGCAAGAGACTAGAAAAGTGATTGATGGGATGGAAAAACTTTTGAGTATGCTTCTAAGTTCAGATGCCTACTAACCTAATCTTAAATCACACTAAGACCAACTGTTTGTTCTAGAACGAAAGCTTAGGACAGAAAAGTATGTGTTTTGGGCACAGTGTGGTTCCATGGGTCCAAAGCACCAATCAAATATTTATAACATCTGTGAGTTATGAGGTACAAAGTTGCTTAGGGGTTCTTAAAAACACTTGAAGAGATTATCTAAGAGGGCATTACCTCCCCTCATTTTCAAAGTATACAAATGTGTCTATTTTTGGAAAAGATGCCATAGAACATGCATGAGCAAGAAGGAGAAAAATAGACTTCTTTTTAAAGTTGTAAAGGGTTACCCACCTCACTCTTCTTTTGTGGAAAATCCAACCAGATACTGCAAGGTTAAGCAAGGTGTTAAGTTTGAGTGTATACCAACATGGCCATAAAAGTCCAGCCATTTGGAATTTAAACCCTTCATGAGCTCCTATATCTCAGTTCCTGTAAGCCCGGTCCTTGCTGGAGGTTTATTTGAGGAATGGTGTCTTTAAGATACAGATTCTAGCGTTCACACAGCAATTGTGTGACTTTGGCCAAGTTTCTAAACATCTTAGCCTTAGTTTCCCATTCTGTAAAAAGGCAACAATGATCGTACCTACACAGGATTGTTATGAGGTAAAAATGGTTGTAAAGGGACTTGGTGCACAGGTGGCTATTATTATCTAAATTCTTGAGGGTGTTAAGGACAGAACTTGTTTTCAGTTAAATTGCACAAAAGAGGGGCGCCTGGGTGGCTCAGTCGGTTAAGCGTCCGACTTCAGCTCAGGTCATGATCTCACAACTCGCGAGTTCGAGCCCCGCGTCGGGCTCTGTGCTGACAGCTCAGAGCCTGGAGCCTGCTTCGGATTCTGTGTCTCCCTCTCTCTCTCTGACCCTCCCCCACTTGTGCTCGGTCTCTCTCCCTCTCAAAACTCAATCAAACATTAAAAAAAAAATTAAAAAATAAAATAAATAAATTGCACAAAAGAGGAAAGTGGAGAGAACACATGAAAAATACATAAAAGCACATACAACAAAACTAGGCACGTAAAAAGCTTTACAGCGTCATGTGCCTGGAGGGACAGTCAATGATATTCTAACCCAGGTTTCCAAGAACACAGGACCCGAGGTAAAGGCCTATATGACAGGAATTCCTTGGAGAATATAACCCCAGCGAAGCAAGAGCGAGGGGAAAGGGGAAATGAAGTAGGGAAAGAGATAGCAAAAAATCAAGAAGATGAACTACTGAGCTGGCCACAGAGGTACAAGAAAGAGTGCTGGCTGTTCGGTCTCACCTGATGTCTCCATGGAGGACTTGGGAGACCACAGTGTTTTGCAACAGAGGAAGGAAGAACACCGGAGTTCCTCGTTCCCGTCAATCAAAGGTTATTGCAGGAGATATGAACCACCCCTGCCCCCACCCCACCTCCCCCGTACTTTTGAATCCTGCCTCCCCTAAAAAAAGCTGGGGATTCAAGGCATGAAGCAAGACGTTATTAAGTTATATCCCAAAGCAGCGTAAGGGACCTAGAGCAAACAGCCTCACAACATCAAGGCCACTACCACCAAGGCTGCCTCAGAGTTCAGTAAGTCTCCCTTCAGTGAAGATTGAAGTCTCCCTTCTGTAACCTGGAAGGAGGCTGTTGCAGTGCAGTAATGTTCTAGATGGTAAAGCATTACACAGAAAACGATGGCAAAGCAAATCCAGGGAGCTACATAAACTGGCTCCGATATAATGATAATGGCTGAAACATGGGAGGACCAAGGCATAAAAAGCACGGTGAACTAAGAGAAGCCCTTCGTGCTTTCAAATACTGAATGTATTTTAGGGGTCAGGTAATAGGATCAAAGATAAATAAGAGAATCCCTATTATGTCGAAGACCTGAGAAGCTCACAGTCAGGTATGTGTATGAAAGGAAAGATAGACATTTCATTCATTCATTCATTCATTCATTCATGCTTTGTTATTTCATAATTTCTGCCACCATCAAATGCTGGTTCCACAACCTCTGGTGTGGCTAAATTGTTAAGAAAACAGTTTGTTCAAGAAGCTCTTGCCTCAAAAAATTAAAATCAAGTGAGTTTATGAATAATTTCATACTTCACATAATATAGCTTCCAGGAACTGGTAAACGTTTTAAAATTTACACAAAGGTATTCCAAAATGTGTTTGCAATGGGGAAGTGGAACATCACGGGAGAGATTGGGAACAAGCTTCCTGACATGGAAAGCAGAAAGCCTAGAAATGTGGAGGTTCAAATTCTCAGAGCATTATTACCAATCCAGAAGGTAAAAGATAATAAGATTTTAAAGTAGTCTAACTGGGACAAATTAGTGCTATATAGCCAAAATTGATCGGGCCCTTTTACTATGACCCAATAAAAGGAGAAAAGGAAACCCATCCCTTGGAATTACATTCTAATTGAGGAATCTGATCGGTGATATGTGAGATAAGTAAAATATGTCACGTGTTAAACATTGATAAGCGCTAAAGGGGTTAAGAAAGCAAGGAGGGTGGAGGTGACTTTTCAGTAAGGACTTGAATGAAGTGAAATAATTATACAGTTATCTGGGGTGAGAGGACCCCTGGAAGCAGAAGGGTTTGGGGGAAACGGTGTGTGTGGCTTGTTTCAGAAATAGCAAGAAGGTAGTCTACTAAGGCCAGAGTAGACCGAGGGAGAGAATAGTAGAACCTGTAAGAGACGTGATAGGGGCCATAACATGCAGGATGTTACAGATCATGGTAAGAACTTTAGCCTTTCCCTCTGAATGAGTTCAGAAACCAGTGGAAGTTTTTGAGTAGCGTCAATGCAATCAGGCATACTTTTTTTTCTTTTAATTTAAAATTCAATTAGTTAACATACAGTGTACTGTTGGTTTCAGGTGTACAATATAGTTAATCAGCACTTCCATACCACCCCCAGTGCTCATCACAAGTGCCCTCCTTAATCCACATCACCTATTTCACCCATCCCATCCCCTCCCCCACCTCCACAGGCATCCTTTCTTTATTGCTTCACTCTAGTTATTTCATGGCAGGAACAGGAACAAGAGTTAGGAGCCTCCTGCAATAACCCAGACAAGAGATGATGGAAGTTTGGGTCAGAATAGGAGCAGAAGTGATGGTTAAAGTGGTGGAATTCTTGGTAAATCTTAAAAGGAAGAATCAACAGGCTTCCCAGACCAACGAAATCCGACGTGTCAGAGAGCAACACAAAAGATAATGCGGAAATGTTTGGCAGAAGCGTCTGGAAGCATAGAATGGCCTCCCGTGGGGGACATTGTGAGGAGAGTGGGTTGGGGGCAGGTGGTGGTGGTGGTGGTGATGGAGGTTTAGAAGCTTATTTTGGATTAGGTTCAACTGGAGGTGCTATTAGGCATCCGGCAAAAATGTCAGTGGACAGTTTGATAAACAATCCTGGAGTCCAGAGGAAAAGCCCAAGCTGAAGATTTCAATTCAGGAGCCATCAGCATATAGACTGAATTTAACACCATGAGATTATTCACGTGTTCTCTAAATGTGCCCTTTCTGTATTGTTTTTCATGCACTAAGCAGGTGCAGATAGAAAGAGTAGTACTTATCACAGCAAGGAACACATTTATCGGCTTCACTACCCATAGAGGTAGTACAGAATAAAATAAATATTTAAAGAACTGCAAAGAAGGAATTTAGTTAAACTAATGATCAAATGATCCCAAGTGACTCTATTAAAGGAAATTCAGTAGGTCAGGTTTACACACTTTGCACCCCTCAGCCAAAGCTTGAGATGTCAAAGAGTATACTTCAAAATAAAAGGAAAACTCTTGGCAACCAGTCAATCCTGGTATTGGTCTACATTTTTTTTTTTTTTTTTTTTTTTTTTTTTTTGCCATTGAAAAACCAAACTATGTGTCTGTATTCATTTGCCAGGGCTGCCGCAACAAAGTACCACAGACCTTATGGGACAAAAATTTGGCTTATGGGACAAAAATTTGTCGTACAAATTCTGAAAGCTGAAAGTCCAGGGTCAGGGTGTCAGCAGGGCTGGTTCCTTCTGAGGACTGTGAAAACAGGCTCTGTTCCCCGTCTGTTTCCTTGGCGTATAGATGGACATCTCCCTGTGTCTCTTCGCATTGTCTTCCCTCTATGGATATGTCAATTTCCCCATTTTTTAAGGACACCAGTCAAATTAAACCAAAGCCCACCTTAACAACCTCGCTTGAACTTGATTACCCCTGCAAAGGCTCTATCTCCAAATAAAGTCACATTCTGGAGTACTGGGGGTTAAGACTTCCCATATGAATGGGGGAGGGCACAATTCAACCCATAACAAGGCCTATCTATGTAAAATAATAAACCTAAATTACAAGACTCTCTTGAAGCTTAAATAAGTACAGTATTTAAGACAGTCCTGGCACCTGGTAGACAATCAAATGTAGAGTGGCAGAAAATATGGTTTAAAAAGCAATAGTGATCTAAGTGCAATCCCTGAAAGAACCTTCCATTAACATGATAGCATGCATGAGTTGGCTATAAAAATACTGAAAATGGGGGCGCCTGGGTGGCTTGGTCGGTTGAGCGTCCGACTTCGGCTCAGGTCATGATCTCACGGTCTGTGAGTTCGAGCCCCGCGTCAAGCTCTGTGCTGACAGCTCAGAGCCTGGAGCCTGTTTCAGATTCTGTGTCTCCCTCTCTCTCTGCCCCTCCCCTGTTCATGCTCTGTCTCTATCTGTCTCAAAAATAAATAAACGTTAAAAAAAATTAAAAAAAAAAATGAAAATGTCCCTTAGCTTCAGAGCCAACCAAAAGTTGCAAATATAAGTGTGTTGGGTGATCCTAAAACCTGGGAAATGATTTAGGTTTTAGAGTTGACATGATATAGCTTCAGAGGTGCACCCAAGAAAAAGAGAATCTTTTTTTTTTTTTTAAGTTTATTTATTTTTGACAGAGACAGAGTGCGAACGTGAGCTGGGAAGGGGCAGAGAGAGAGGGAAACACAGAATCCGAAGTAGGTTCCAGGTTCCAAGCTGTCAGGACAGAGCCTGACACGGGGCTCGAACTCACAAATTGTGAGATCATGACCTGGGCCGAAGTGGGACGCTTCACCTACTGAGCCACCCGGGCGCCCCCCAACAAAAAGAGAATCTTAATTTTTCCAGGTGCTTATTATTTTTTTTATTTCTCCAAATTTTTATTTAAATTCCAGGTAACTAACATTCCATGTACTAATTAAAGCTCTCTTGTTTGCAAAGGACATTAATTCAGTTGCTCAGGTTTACACCCTTTGTCTTACTAATTACACAATTACTCATTGATTACAAATCAATCAATTATAATTCCTAATTGATTACTAGTGCCAGTCACTGTGCTACTTGTTGGACATCAGAAGGTTAAAAAAAAAAAAAAAGAAAGAAAGCAATTGGCAGGATGCTCAGTCAATTGTGGAGCTCAGTCAGTTAAACCTCAGGCTCTTGAATTCTGCTCAGGTCATGATCTCATAATCCATGAGATTGAGCCCTGGGTGGGGCTGCCTGCTGACAGCCTGGAGCCTACTTGGGATTCTCTCTCTCTATCTCTCCCTGCCTTTTCCCTGCTTGCACCCGCACATGTACACACACACACACACACACACACACACACACACGTGCACACGTGTGCACGTGCATGTGCTCTCTCTAGCTCTCTCTCTCAAAATAAATAAACTTTTTAAAAAAAGGGAGGGATTGATTGCTCCCAAGCAGCTTTCCATCTAATGATGGACACATATGTATAAATATTTACAGACAAAATGAGATGATACAGGTAAAACTAGAATGCTCCATAACCACAGCCTTCCTGGGGCACCAGGGAAGACTTCTTAGAGGAGACGACAATTGAGATGGCTTTGAAGGACAAGAAGCTGTTACCAAATCAAAGACTAACTAGACAAAGGGGAAGAGAAAGACATTCTAATCGCAGTAATATCATCTGAACTTTTATTAAATGGAGAAAGCAAAAACTTTCTTAAAAAACAGTAAATATGCACTCTTTGGAGAACAATCATATTTTGCTCAACAATATCATGTAAATAATTGAATAATAGAGCTTGGCATTGTGAGGTCTCAAACTCATGATGTGTGTGTGTGTGTGTGTGTGTGTGTGTGTGTGTGTGCATTTTATATCAAACCACTTCAAAAGCTCTTAGTACACCCTATTATAATTTGAAAGATCTAAACCTAGAGATTTATTTCTACCTAATGAGCAATGTGGTCAGACAGATGGAAGAAAGCCATAGTGATGTACACCCACAGGAGCAAAAATGGGTGGGAGGGGATCTTTAGAAAAGCTAGTGGCTTATTATCGTCAAGAAAGAGAAGGAAGTAACAATGGCAACAAGACGTCTGAGAACTTGACAAGTGGTATTCATTCTTTGGCCACCAGGAAGCTCAAAGTGATACTTGCTATTCTACTAAAATGGTGGTTCTGTACATAGAACTGAAGAACTAAAGAGGAGGGGCAATTGAATTTAAGATAGGGTTAGTTTGAAATGTTTTAGTATATGCAGGTGCAAAAATGCAGTAACAATTTCAATATATGACAGAGCTCCCAGAGCACGGGGTGTAGACCTCTTCTCTACCTACACTGACACTTTGGTAATTTCATCCGCTTTCATGGCTTTAAATGCCATCATCTTTTGTTGACTCCCAAATCCATTTCTCCGGCTCAGAGCTATCATGTAAACTCCAGACTCATATTGACATCTCCACTTGAATATCTAATTAACATCCCAAATTCACATGTTCAAAAACCATGCTCCTGATATTCTCTCCCAAACCTGCTTCTCTCTACGTTCCCATCTCAGTCAGTGACTGAGAGACCCTTCCTCTCATCCCTACGTCTAGTCACCCAGCAAATCCTATTGACCCTAACTTTGAAATAGAAAAATAATCTGACCATTTTTTATCACCTCTGCAGCTACTGCTCTGGTCCAAGCAACCCTGAGTTGCTTGGGTTATTGCACTTGCCTCTTAACCGTCTTCCCTGCTTTGCCCTTGCCCTCCAAATTCTATCGCGACACGTCTGCCAGAGGTCATGTTATTTCTCTTCTTAATACCCTCAAATAGCCCATTTTTCTTGGAGGAAAAGCCATTAAATGGTGACTGGGTCCTGTGTTATCTGGCTCCAATTACACCTCTGACCTTGCATCTTGTTGCTCTCTCCTCCTTTAATTTGGGGGAGCCGTGGGGTCTCCTCATTCCTGAAACAAACCAGATACAGCATTGCCTCAAGGCTTTTGCATTTGCTTTTCCTTCTGAAATGTTCTTTCAACGGATGACCACATGTTTGCTCTCTCGTCTGTCTCCTTTAGCTCTTTGCATAAATGTCTCCTCCTCAGTGGGGCTTTCCCTGACCACTTGGTAAAAAACTGCAACCCCCACATCCACCCACAGACACGTTTGAACTTCCTTGCCTGCTTTAGTTTTCTCCATAGCTCTTATCTTACCTAAAAAAAATACTGTACATTGTATAGACTTACCATATTGCCATTCTCACCCACAAGTGTGAGCCCAGACAAGTGCCTGGGAGAGTAGATGTTCAATTACTATTTGGTGGATATTGAAAGAATCCATGACTGAGCACATAGACCTGGAACCCAGGTAGAAGCGTCTGCCAAAGGTTTTAGAAATGGCAGGGCATCATTTGCAAAGGGATCCAAGAGGCAGATTACTCAGAAAGAATGTGTAACCTAAAAAGAAGAAAGGGTTGAAATTGATCTTAGAAATGGATAGAGAAAGAGGAGGTGCAGTGAAGGAAGCTGAAAAGAAATAACAAAAATGTACAAGGAAAACCAGGAGAGAGTGAGCAGCCAAAAAGTAGACGAACTTTGAAAAGAAGTGGTTAGCAGCAGTCAAATGTAGCAGAAAGGTGAACAAAGGCTAGCAATAAAAAGAGTCCGTAGAAATCGCTTAGCTATTTAGAAGGAAATAAATTGCTGTTCATCTTACACCATATGTCCAACTCCAGACAAAGTGTTGAATGCAAAACATCAGTGAAGAAATATGCTCTTAGAAAACACTTTTCTAAGCTTAAAATAAGTTGTATCATTTACAAACATACTAACGGATAAATTTGACTCCATTAAAGTGAAAAATATTCTTTAGATCCAAAAAGAAGCCTAGCCAAAATGAAAATGCTAAAATAAACTGGGATAAATATGTGTAGTAAATCTTATGATTGGAAAATTATCTTCTATTAAAAAAAAAAACCTCTGACTATAAGAAAAATCTTAAGATTTTAATATATAGAAGGGTGAACATATAAATAGACATTTCACAAAAGTAGAAATATAAACAGTTGAAAATGGCCTACATGACTAATGAATGAAGAAATACCAGTTAAAAGGATGCTAGAATTTTTTTCTACTATTAACTAACACAGTTTAAAAATATAATTATGGCAAGTAAACTGTGAAAAAGAATTACTTAAATTCTGTCAATAGACCTAACCAGGTATAATCCATTTTAGAAATCTGTTTATATGTATTTTACCACAATTAAAAAAATCTCAAAAAATATATAGAACAGGAACCTTAATATGACCCAATAATTCCTTTCAGGAATTACTCTTATGGAAATAAACCCCAAATTAAGCAACATGTTTATTAGAATATTATTTATCGTTGCAAAATAACTGTCCGGAAACAAAATAACAGTTAAAGAAATAATGGCAGACTTTACTCAACTGACAGCTCCTAGACACCGGGAACCAGCCCATTCTTTTTTTTTTTTTTTTTTTTTTTTAACGTTTATTTATTTTTGAGAGACAGAGTGTGAGCGGGGGAGGGGCAGAGAGAGAGAGGGAGACACAGAATCCGAAGCAAAGCTCCAGGATCCTAGCTGTAAGCACGAAGCCTGACGTGGGGCTCGAACCCATGAACAGTGAGATCATGACCTGAGCCAAAGTCCGTTGCCCAACCGACTGAGCCACCCAGGCGCCCCAGAACCAGCCTATTCTTGCTCTCCACTTCATCTCCATCATCTTCCTGTGCTTCGCACGTAGAAAATCCCCCAGAAACATTTGTTGAATTAATATGGTGAAATGTTACGTATAAGAATATTTGTAGAGGGATTAATGACATAGGAAATGGCTTGATATAATAAGTATAAAAAGCAGGATAAAACTTGTGTATACAGTTTGATTTCAACTATGTAAAACACGGATGCTTTTTATGTGAGATCATGAATTCCCTTATTGTCTAAGTCAGTCTGAATTGTGGCTTTTTATTACACCTGAAAGCATCCCAACTCATCCTCGCACCCACACAAAAACTTTACTCATAAAGAGTTCCCTCCCCATGCTTTCCCAGAGCTTATTAAAGACAAAAGCAGAAAGTAGGAAAAGTAATGATACCATTAATAAAAGTTACCTGACAGCAAGGAAGAAAACAGGAAAATTATTTAAACAAAACACCAAAAAAGCTATTGCAGTACCATAAAAACACAGCCAGCTGGAACATTTAGTGGAGGTTTACAGGCTTCCTAACTTTTTAAGCTATTCTTACAATAATGGATACTTGTAATAATGATCCTGAGTCACCAATAATGATGCCCCATTTGTGCAATGTATTCTGTTTGGGAAGATGGTGAGTTATATAACACAGCGTAGAAGGATTTTCATTAAAATGTTTAAAACATTTAGAAGTTCTAGGACTTATGAAATTCTTCTGGAAAACTGAAATTCTTCTGGAAAACTCACTTAAGCTAGAACTCCTAATTCTGCCAATGATGTTGAAGAGAGATGAAAAGTTGTTTTCTTTGACGATCTCAAATTATTGTATCTATGTTGGAAATTGGGTTTTCCTAAAATCTGGAGCAGCTAATGGTCACTTGGGACGAAATGGAGAGCTTGTTAAAAATGTGCTTCCTCAGCCCTTCCTCCAAAGGTCCTAATTTAGTGGGTCTGGAGTGGGGCTCACATAGTGGCATTTGTAACAGACACCCAAGATGATTTGATCTAGACATTCTGAAACAGTAGAATCGAGCTATAAAGATTTAATTTAGGAATTGCTACAGAGCTCTCTACTTTACCACGCCTCCAGCTCAGACCAGGTCAATGCCTATTACTCTGCCCAGAAAGTGGTAGATAGCCTCATTTCCGAAATTAAAAGAAAGTACTGACTTACCAAAAATAATCCGCTGCATTTTCAGGGGAGTTGTGGATCATACCTGCACTGACTTTAGTTAATTTTTTATGACTCCATTTTTAATAAAGAACTCCTGCTCTGCCATTACTCACATTTAAAATTTGGGTTAACAATAGACCGTGCCCCAGATTTCATATTTCATATTGATAAAAATGCAATATATGTTATTAATGGTCTCTGGTGTCAGTACAACATTTTTTTCATAGTATTTTCACCAGAGTGCTTTGACACCTCATCTCCTTTCTCTGACTCCTCAAGCTATTTAGTCCCAACATCTGATACGTGGATGGAGGACGGGTTATTTGTAAGACACAGAAAAACATGTAATGAACATAGAGCAGTCTCGATCCAATGTATGGTATGACTAAAAAGTTTGGGGACACATGAATACTGGGACGTGACATTGATACTGTTTAAATAAGCATGAAGCTTTAAAAAGTGTCGTGATACCACTTACATGATGAAGAGAAAATAGTCAAACTCTTCGAAGCAGAGAGTAGAGTGAGTAGTAGGGTGCTTGCCAGGGGCTGGGAGGAGGGGGAAACAAGGAGGTGTTAGCAAAGGCACGGAGGTTTCAGTTATACAGGATAAGTCCTAGAGATCTCCTGTACAGTGTAGTGCCTGTGGGTAACAACACTGTATTGCATACTTAAAGATTTGCTAAGAAAGCAGACCTTATGTTAAGTGTTCTTATCACAAAGTAAGAAGAAGCAGGAGAAGGAGGAGGAGGAAGAGGAGGAGGAGGGAATATAAGAGGTAAAAGTTTTGGTGATGATGGATAAGTTTACATCAGACATGATAGTGATCCTTTCATGGGTATCTCCAAGCCCATCAAGATATATACATTATGGACAGCTTTTTGTATGTCAAAACATTTTTTAAAATATAAAGGGTCATGTTAACAACTTTCCAAAAAATAATTGTTTAAATACAGGAATTATCTTATAACGCATTGATTTCCATTAAATCATGTTTTTGTCAGAAGCAAAGAATTTTTTTTTTTTTGGCTGCTTCCTTCTCTTCTTCTTCTTTATAACAAGTCTGTGATTGAAATGAACATCCAAGATGTTCAACCCAGATATGGGGGGGTCTACCTTCATTTTATGCACCCCCCCCCGGCCCCTGAGCTCAAGTATCCCTAGCAAATAGATTTACCCTCCGTGAGAATCCGCTTTTTCTTTTTTTTTAAGGCTATTTTTTAAATGTGTATTTCTTTTTGAAAGAGAGAGAGACAGAGCACAAGGAGAGGAGGGGCAGAGAGAGAGGGAGACAGAGAATCCCAAGCAGACTCAGCTCTGTCAGTCCACAGCCCGATGTAGGACTCAAACTCACAAACCATAAGATCAAATCAAGACTCAGATGCTTAAGCGACTGTGCCACCCAGGCGCCCCAAGAATCTGCTTTTTCTGGTACCTGTAAATTCTGTCTTATTTTTCCTGTACCATTTATCACTTACTGAAAGTCTGCAACAAACTATGCTAGACATAAAAAGTATACAGATAAATAAATATACCCTATCTTTGATTTGCTCACGGCCTAGTAAGGGAGACAGACATATAAGTGAATAATTACAATAAATATTGTAAAAACAGGCTGTTGGATCACCGAAAAAAGAGTGACTAATTCTGCCTGCTTGGTTACAAAAAGGCTTTTTGGAGGAGATAATATATGATCTGGGTTTTGAACAGGTTTGGAACAGGTAGTTCAGGCACCACATACCCTACCCAAGCACGGAGATACCGGAGGGCTTGGAACGTTCAGTACAACTGATGGAACTTGGTGGCCAACTGGATATGGGAAATTGAAGAAAGGGAGAGACTTGAAATTGTTTCCAAATGTCATAGAGGTTTTTATTTGCTATTTAACGTTGTTCTAAATAAATAAAAGTTTAAACTTATTGGCATGAATTTTACCATTAATCTTTGTATTGTGCAATGTCAGTTCCAAATGCAAATATCAGAACATTTAACTTGGAATCACTAAAATTATGCAACGGATTTCTTGGCTTGACCCTGGACAGTGACTCAAGCTGGTCATAAGAAATGAACACAAGCCAGACTCAGGGAAGTTAGAAGGAGGAAGAAAAGATTCCCCCAGGCACGGTGTGGGCCCAAAGGATTTGGGGATACTTGCAGGGTGAATTCAGAGCCTTGCAGGTGCCAGGGGTCCCACCCTGGGACTGGCAAAGTCCTCATGCAGGTGGACCTAACCGCTGCCATGTTTCCTCTCCCACCAGCAATCCCCCCCCCTCCCCGCACCCCCACCACCAATGTGCCACACCTCAGCAGGGAGCCAGGAAGTCAAATCGGGCATTTCCCCTTTATACAGGCCAGCTGTCCCAACCCACAGCAGATGGGCCTCCCCAAGTGTGTTGCAACCTCCGTGCCAGGATGTGCTAGGTGTTTGGATCAACGGTGGCTAGAGGCTGGCCCTGGCCAACTAGCCCACTGATGGAGCTGTACTGCTGTCAACCTGGGGGTGGAGTGAGTGAGGCGACAGCCACCGCTGCTGGGCTTTGCCCCAGATGCCACTGGTTGTGACCTCCACTCTCCTCGGGCCTGCGCTCAGATTCCTGCCAGAGTGAAGGGCAGCAGTTTGGACAGGGGTAGGGGAGGCAGGGGGGGGGCGGGGGGGGGGGGACAGGCAGGACCCAGGGGTGCAAAGGTCGAAGAGAAGGAGCCCAGAACCCTTCCCAGGGAGGTGGGGAGAGTGCACAGAATTGGGATGCCAAGCCTCCAGAACGTGCTCCATTGTCCCATTAGGCTTCACTCATAAAACACACATTCAAAGATATTTTAAGAACTTGAAGACAGCAGCTGCACGGCATTAAACCCCAAGCACGGAGGCCTTCTGAGCGTGGGCTCCCGTGTCACCACATCGGATGCAAAACCGTGGCGCCAGCCCTAGGCTCCCAACGTCACCCAGGAGGCGGAGGGAGAAGAGAGCCGAGGGGGAAGACTAGGGACAGAGAAGGACTGATATCATATGTTTTCACTCATATGTGGATCTTGGGAAACGTAACAGAAGACCAGGGGGGAGGGGAAGGGGGAAAAATAGTTACAAACAGAGAGGGAGGGAGGCAAACGGCAAGAGACTCTTAAATACAGAGAACAAACTGAGAGTGGATGGGAGGGGTGGGGAGAGGGGAAAACGGGTGATGGGCACGGAGGAGGGCACCTGTTGGGATGAGCACTGGGTGTTGTATGGAAGCCAATTTGAACAATAAATTATATTCATAATAAAAAAAAGAAGGACGTAGACTAGGGAGCCTCAACAGGAGAGAGGTGGGTGGGGAAAAAAGCGAAAGTAAGGCAGAGATGAACAGGCAGAAGAGACAGGGGTAGCCCAGAAGCCGGCAGAACTCGGGAATCCTCTGCAGCACAGGTTTCCCCTAGCAGGTCTGGAGAGATGTTTGCTTGTCCCGCAAGCATTGAAAAAAAATCTGAGCCAGGGGCGCCTGGGTGGCTCCGTCGGTTAAGCGTCTGATTTCAGCTCAGGTCATGATCTTGCAGTTGCTGAGTTTGAGCCCCATGCTGGGCTCTGTGCTGACAGCTCAGAGCCTGGAGCCTGCCTCGGGTTCTGTGTCTCCCTCTCTCTCTCTCTCTGCCCCTCCCCCGCTCATGCTCTGTCTCTGTCTCTCTCAAAAATAAATAAACGTTAAAAAAAATTATAAAAAATCTGAGCCAATATCTAAAAATTGGAAACGGTCTCACAAAAACTGAGCTTTAAAAAAAAAAAAAATCAAGAGATTTAACATGTTTCCATGGCCAAAATCGAGCCAGAGCTGAGCAGCGGCTGGTCTCCTAGAAGGGGCACATGCCCACCATGTGACCGCTTTCCAGGGCTCACAAGGCATCCGTAAGCGCCGCTTCACTGAACCCGGTTTTGCCCCTTACTGTAGGCACGTGAGTTCAGAAACTCGGGTCTGCGCCGCTGGGTCCAATGCTGCCAAAAGGTCAAGTAAGAGGGGCCTAAAAATAGGTCATCGGATCCGGCAAGTGGGAAAACCTTGGTAGCATCTGACTCGGAACAGCCTGAATGGAGAGATGGAATGGAAGCCAGATGGCAGTGGGCTGGGCCGTGAACGGGAGGTGATGAAGCTGAGACAGCAAGGGGAGGCGCTCGTTGTTCTCAGATGTGTCTTGTCCTAAACGAGGGTGACGGGAACGTGGTTCGAACCCACCTAGCCACCCCTCCGGACGTCTCCCGCATCCTCCTTCCCACACACCTTATAACCAGAGAAAGATGGAAAGCAACATGACTCGAAGGAAGATCTCCGTTTAAAATTTTACATTTTAGAAAAAAATCAACCAGTCAGTTCAAGACCAGCAGCGGAAATTAACTGAGATTTCACCGTTGCAGATGATCATGTCAAACTCAAAGATGCCAGTCATGACTATGTCTTGCTGTCGGCATTGGTCGTTAGGAGAAATAAAATCAGGTTGTTTCAGACTGATTCCGAGTGTTGTGTTGTTTTGGTTTTTTTTTTTAAGCTACCTTAAAATACTTTATCTTAGGGCAACGGAATTTTTTACAGCAGGTTTCGGGGAAGACCTATTATGTTTGTGTCGCAGAACAACACAGAATTCCGCGTGGAGGCACTACTTCCAAAATCTAGAAAACCATTTGACAGCCCTATATTTTTTTTCAATAACAAGTAAACTGTTCAAATCCGAAGCTGTTGTGTAGAATAAGCAACATTCCTCTTTTCAATTGTTGAATAAACGAATCTGAAAATAAATGATGACATCTGTTTCCACCCACCGCACCGTTGTTTGGATGTTTTGCAGTCGTGTTTGTTCATACGGAATGTAATTTAGAAGGCTGGTATTTTGTCAGGCACAGAGTTAGCTCTAGATTTAGCAGGGCTCTCTGCATGTTATGAAAGGTTCAACTGGGCGAAGTATACCCCATCCGCGAAGGGGAACGTACCAGGATTTTGAAAGCTGGATGCCTCTTGCTTGGGGCCACCAGAGATGCTCTGTTCTGATTTGTTAACGGATTTCTGCGGGGCGATTTAGGTCAAGGTTGGGAACTCTTGCAAAGTAATCAGATTGTAACCTGGGCTTCCGCTCGTCTGTCAAAGCACAGGAAGCCTGCTCACTCCCGCTGCGGCCTACCTCGCTGACGATGCAGAGCGTGGTCTGCGGAGTTTACCAGGGTCTTGTGAGACAGGTGGCTTTCAACACTTAATGGTGTGCATTGATGTGATTTTGTGACTTTGAGTGAATGCCAAGTACGTGAGACAAGCTACATTTATTAAAAAGGGCGGTGGAGGGTGGGGAGTGGTATAATTCTTTCCTGATGGTTTCTAGTGAAGTTATGGAAAGCAGTTAGCCTTCATTTAATAAACTGCTAGACATCCTTAAGAAAAAACCCTGAGCCTAACTGTAAACCCCCTTAACCTACAACGCTGAGCATCACACTTTGACGCTAATGATTAACTTCAGCCTGCACAATAGGCTGCAATTGCAAGTCAGCGAGCTAGCTCTGTACACACAATCCCAGCAGTTGGCCCATCCTAGACTTGGATGAAGACGGGATGGGGAGTTCATGGGTGTGTCGCTGAGGGTGTGAGAAGGGAAGGGCTTTGTGTTAGGCAGAGGAAATGGATGCCAACTGGGCCAAGAGAATGGAAAGACAGGCCATTCTCACTTTCTTACGTTCTCATTATTCAACTACTTTTTAGCCATTAGAATTCTAGATTCTGTCCATTGCATCGTTGAAATTGATGTCTGCAAACTCCATGGAATTTTCTTCAGTATTTATTCTTCTTAACACCTCGCAGGAGGTGACTGTTGTGGCAAGTTCCATTTTTCATGAAGTCTCCCTTGACCTCCAAGGCCCAGAACTGTCTTGGTCCTCCTGCTCCCTACTTTCCTGCTATTTCTCTACTTCCTCCCACCTTCAACCCTCCATCCTTCCACCCACCTGCCCACATGCATCCTTGTGGGCCTGGATTCCTTTACTCTCTGATCTCACCCAGCATTATGTTTTTGGTTCTCTCTTCTATGCAGATGACTACCAAATCATGTTATATAAACCCAGCTTCTTTGCCAAGTTGTAGGCCAATGCCAATGAGCAATTGTATAGTGGAAAGAGCTAGAAAATTGGAATTGAAATCAAATGAGATGACAGATGAAAATTCATAGGGCTATGTAGATGCCGATTCTCGTCTGCCTTCCACAGCTTCCAGGTCACTTGAATTCTATCTTCCTGACCTTGCCTAATGCCCCCACCTTTCTCTCAGTGAATGAGGTGGAAAATTGTGGTGCCATCTTTGATTTTCGCTGTCTCATTCATCTCACCCAATCCAGCCCCAGAGCCTCTAAATATTATATTCTTGCCAGGGTGAAGAAGGTCCCTCCCTTCTTCCCAATTTATCACACGCACCACTAAACAGAACAATTTTCTCATGACCAGCTCCAGTCATAGCACCTGACTCCTCAGTGAATCTCGTCTATTGATCAAAGCCAGGGCAGACTCTGCAACCCAGTATTTGAGTTCCTCCACAATATATGCCTGCTATGCCTCCCTGGCTTTTCCTCTTGCCACTCTCCTATTCAATCACCCTGCCCCAGCCAAATTGACGATTTCTCCAAACACTCCTGCAGACTATCCCACCTCTGGACCTATGCTCATGGTCGCTCTCCCCTCCAAAATCCCTGTCATTATCCCTTATCCTGATTTCAAAGCCATATTGGACTGGGTTTGGACAGGAGAATAGAAACCACTCTAGGTGTTTCAAACACAGGGAATTCAATTCAGTCCAGGGAACTGGTTTCAGAGAGGCTGGAAGGGTGGGAAGAGCAAAAGGGAGGAGGAAGAGGGCTGAAGGAGCAAAAAAAGGAGCCACAGTTGAGTACCCTTGGTCTAAAACCCCTAGATCCACACCTGCTACTCATGCTGCTTGTCACTTCTGGATGTGCCAGAGGGTTCTCCCTGGCCCAGGCTGCAACAGCTCAATGGGGTGTTGCCTCTGCGGGGGCTGCCACAGTCTGGGACGCCAAACCCTGCTGCTACTCCAGCAACTACCTCACTCCCGCAGCCAAAGCAGGGCTCTCCTGCTGCCTTTGGATTTCCCTCTGAGTCCAGATGGCAAGAGAGTCTGGGAAAGGTAATTTTCAGATACCCCACCCTGTCTCCACAAAGCATAGTACGGAAGGACAGGTGGACTATGACGCTACAGGGGAGCTCCTGGACAAGGACCCAGCTCAAATGCCGAGTGTTTCCCAAAGCACTTCTGGACTTTTCACCCCTTCCCTGCCCCTCCACCGCCCCCAACTAAAAGAAACTTCTCCCTCTTCTGAATTTTGTTTGCATTTTTTTTTTTTACATTTTTTTATTTTTTTATTTTTGAGAGAGAGGGGGTGGGCAAAGAAAGAGGGAGACAGAGGAGCACAGAGCCCGACGTGGGTATTGAACTCACAAACCGCGAGATCATGACCTGAGCCAAAATCAAGAGTCAGAGGCTCAACTGACTGAGCCACCCAGGCACCCCTGAATTTTGTCTGAATTTCACTGGTCTCTTTGGCTCAGCCTAAAGTATATTCCTTGAGGAACTACGCTGCCAGATGCCGAAGAGACAACAGCAAATAAGACAGACGTGGCTTCTGCTCCCCTGGAGCTTTACGGAGTTTAAAGTCTAGTTGGAAAGACACAATTAAACATGCAGTTACGATGTGGTTTGATAAGCACCAAGGCAAGGGGGTCTGAGTGTTGGAGCCCACCAGAATGGTGTCGGAACCAAACTGGGAGGGCCAGGAAATGCTCCCAATAGAAACCCACATCCAAAGGCCTGCTGGGGAGAGAGTACACTTCATGTGGAAGAACCAGAGTGTATACGGAGTGGCCAGCACACGGATTTTGAAGTAGAGAACGGGGAGGAGAAGGATGGGGAGAGACAGGGCTGGAGGAGCCGATGGGGGTCAGATCTTGCAAGGCCTGGAAAGCCGCACTGAAGAGTTTGGGCTTTATCCTGAAGGCAGGAGAAACCAGTGAAGGTTTACAGTAAGGATCAGACGGGATCAGGTATTCGTCTAGGAACTTTGTGTGGAAAGAACATACTAGAGGACACTCCATTACCCTTGGCTCTTGTTATAGCACCAGCTACCTTTACCAGCTGCCCATCTGCCCTTTAAAAAAAATTTTTTTTCTAATGTTTATTTCTGAGAGAGAGAGAGAGAGAGAGAGAGAGCATGAGCAGGGGAGGGGCAGGGAGAGAGGGACAGAGAATCGGAAGCGGGCCCTGGGCTGTCAGCAGAGAGCCTGATGCGGGGCTTGAACTCAGGAACCGTGAGATCGTGACCTGAGCGGGGATCAAGAGTCAGAAGCTCAACTGACTAAGCCACCCGGGGCCTTCCCCTCCTCTCCCCCTCCCCCGCCCCACTCTCCCCATCTGTCTTACGGTGCTTGAGACATATTCGTTCTCTGGAAATCTCCTCTTTTCTTGAGATTAAAAATCTCATTTTTTTTTCCTGCTGCCCACTGTATGATTTCATTTATCTGCCATTGCGAAAAAAGGCAGAACTCTAGGGACAGAAAGCAAATCGGTGGTGGCCAGGGGCTGGGAGTGGCCACAGAGGTTGACTACAAAGGAGCACCAGGGAATTTTCTGTGTGGTGGAAATAGTGTTCCACCAAACACTGTATGTGTCAAAATGCAGGGAAGTAGGCACTGAAAAGGGAGTTTTTTCTGCTTGTAAATTATGCCTCCAAAGCCTGACTTTAAAAGAAAAAAGAATATCTTTCCTTCCTACTGAATCTTACACAAGCATCGCAGCCCTGATTTCTCTCTTGCACCACCTCCTACCTTGGCATTTGTGAAGTCTGAGTACTGATGTCAATTTCAATCTGTTTTCCGGCAAGTAAAATCTCTCCATGCAGGTCTCCGTGTGTCTGCAGCCACGACTCAGCTCCTGGAGGACGATGGTCAGAGCTTACTTACATTTTGAGTGTTTTTCCTGCAGGGAATTCAGCACTCACTAATGTCGAGGGAGCATATTTCGAGCCAGAGAAGCGATCTCAGTTTTGCTAGATGCTTCCATCGCCTTGGGATTGACTTGTCCCCGGCTTCTCTGGTGCCCATCCCAACCCCTTTCCCTTCCTCTTAGTTCATTTGTTCAAGCCTCCTTCCCTGCCTGCTGCTGTACAGACACGAAAGGTTCTAACCAGGCAGCATTCAAAACGAAATATTAAACAGGAAGATAAAATGACTAATTGTTTCAAATGGGGAAAATAAAAAGAGGACCAGCCTTTCCACCATGTTGCCTGGGAAATGAAAGCAGTTGCAGACTTTTGAAGCATCACAAGGATCTCTTTTCTCCCCATTTGGACAAGCAGCAGCCTGAAGCCTGGCAGGCACTGCCTGCTTGTGTTTGCAATGCCAGAAGCCTGTGATTCTAAAAGATATCAGGTTTCTAGAAAAAAATAGAAAGGCTACCTTTGGACGATCAGGGAGGGATTTCCCACCCGGAGTGAGGCCCTAAGGTAAAAGCATTATTTTACTGTAGTCATTTGCCAAACATCTGATTTCCTTGAGTTGCACGGGCTGACAAATCACGTTTTAAAGAACCCAGTTTTATTTTTGTCTCATCCCCGGGAAAAATCTGACATGTGGAATTCTTAATTTTAACTGTTAGGTGTTTAACATCACCCGTGGCTTGCCCAGCATGTAGAGATACTTGTTGAAATTACTTTTGATTCCAGGTTAACAACCCACAGGATAACAAGATCAGGCATTTTGTTTTTGCTAAGTAGCTTGAAGTTGGTATAGATTATACACCTGGCAGATATGTGAGCCTTATTATTTTCATTCCACGGCATCTTTAAACTTTAAAACAGGGATCGGCAACCTGCTGCCATGGGCCAAATCTGGCCCACCACCTGTTTTTGTAAATAACGTTTTATTGAAACAGCACACTCCCATTTGTTTACATGTTGTGAATGGCCACTTTCCACCCAACAGCAGAGTTGTGTAGCTTGGCAGAGATCACGTGGCCTGAAAAGCCAAAAATATTTACTATCTGACCCTTTATAGAAGTCTGAGCACTGCTGTTCTAAGAGACAACACTTTCCAGAGTCAGTTTCAGAATCCTCACCAGACGTGTGTTCAGACCTTACTTTTGAAGTTAAGCATAGAGAGGTGGCATCCGTGTTATGATAATCTCTCTCTCACTAATACAGATACTTTATTTTGAATGAAAACTAGGAGAAAAGTCAATTAAATTATTGTTTGCCTTTTTTTCCCTAGAAAGCAGCTTATGCAAGTTTTCAGTTGGCCTCCTTTGCGATATGTAACATTCATGCCCAGGCGTCGATGTGTTTTCATGCACCTTTAATGCCCCATAACTTAAAACATCTTATCAGAAAAAACAACAATCACCCTTAAACTTTTGGTGGGTTATTGACATTTTTGGGTAGCAGCAAACACGTAAAGATCGTCTCTTCACAGCTGAAAATGGCCAAATGCACATGCACTCAAACTCTATGTATAATTTCAAGAGTTCACGTGGTCGGAAGCCACCCTGCACAGTCTGGGTTAATTAGTTCTTTATGGAAGGATGAGTCTCTAAGGCAGAACTCCAGGCACTGGCCACTTTGTGGAGGGGGATGTGCAGAGTATCAAGGAGATCCCAGGAGCCGTGAAAAATCACACTTCACAGTCAGGCACTTTGTTTTTCAAAACTGAGGTCCTAAAGGGTTTTTAGGCTGCAGGGGCAGATTTATGGCATTGTCCTATGCGGCTTTAGATACAAACGAAAACTTGTGTCTGCCTCTGAATTGCAGAAGCTGTCAGCTGGTGGTTAGGGGATCTCCAGTAACAGACTACTGCAGAGGTCAGAGGTGGTAACTGTGCCAGGAACACACAAACACTGCACAGCCCTGAGAGTTCCATGAGGGCCCCACACTTAATTGCAAGGACCAATCTCCTATCGCTCACTTTTGTCCACACTTTGGTGTATAGTGAAAGTCCGTTTTGCAGAAACATCTTCTCTGCAGAGGCAGATGTCACATACACTCACGTAACTAAAGTAACTGAAAGATTGGCCAGCCAAGTTAAAGATGGGAGCTGAGAACTCTCTGGTGAAGTCTCCCCGGCATGCTGACACATAGTGCTTGGAAGTGCTGGCCAAACAGGGGTGTTTATCATTTGCATATAAGGATTGTTTATTCATCGATGGAACAGAGCGGGTGATTTGCAAGTACTCGTCAAGTTCAGTAAACAGTTATGTAATCTTCCCCCCAAGTTCAAATGTGAGATTGAGCACTCCTCTGGTAGGGTCGATTTTTTACAGAAATCTCTTTTGTGGGCCATGGCCAAGGTAGGTTGGGAAGCCACAAGTGGATGAAATGGCCCAAACCACTGAAGTCCTATTCCTCGAGTCAGGCTACTTACTGGATGGTTCCTGTACTGTTGATGGATATGGAAGGGGTGCAGAAGAGATCTCCCAAAGGTAAGCTATATGTAGGCATGCTGAGGGTCTGTCCCACCGGAAAGCTCTGGGCTGGCCCTGTGTCAGGTTACACCGCTTGCTAGAATAATTCCCGGGAGTGGAAACCCCCCACCTCCTGGGTAGTCAGTCACGGTCTTTGTCCACAGGCATCACCAACTGCTGCCTAGACCCAACGCAGCAACAGGTTTTGGTGCTGATGAATTAAAAATAAACAAACAAGAAATCTTACCTGCCTCTAATAAAACTTTACCCTGAACATTCGGTGAGTCATTGCTTGGCCTAGATAATTTCTCTGCTAAATAGTAATTGTCGCTACCGGTAAGTGATCAGTTTATCCCTTTTGCTGCGTGAGGGAGGGGAAAAATTGGAGAATTTCCTGTTTGAATGTAGCACCCCCTCCCCACCATGTTCCTCCCTCTATGGAGACTGGAAGTGTGTTACAGGAAAGGAACCTGGCTACAAGTTAAGAAAGTGGATGTTGATTTTAGCTCCCTGGTTGCCAAGTGGTGGCCTCAGGCAAATCTTTTAACCCCTCTGGGCTTGTTTCTTCAGCCATAAAAAGGTCGCTTGGAAGGAGATGATTTCTAAAGAAACTTCTAGCTCTAAATGTGATTTTTTCCGAAGCTTCAGAATACCTTGGGACATTCAAAAGACCTTTAACACACCCACAGCAGGAACTGAGTCCCAGGAGGGACATGGCCTGTATATTACTTAAACAACTAAATTGCAATAAGGCTTTTCCCATTAAGGCACTTGGTGCCAGCAAGCACTTTATAATAACCTTCCCAGGAGCTCATTTAAAGCTCCATTAAAAAGCAAACATATTTTTCAAAGTGAGCTCCTTCTAATTACCTGTTATTTGAGCTAATCTTGAGTTCTGGGCATCCGTGGATGCCCAGGCAAAGTTCGTAGCTCTCCAGAAAGGTAATTGGTTTGATAAAAGTTGTAGATACGATGACTAAGGGGTACAAACTAAATGGATTTGTCCTATTCTCCCTGTCCTGTTCTTTCTTCCCACTCTCCTGCATCATGACCTCTATCATTTAAAACAGTAACGTAAAAGCTAACATTTACTCAGTGCCTCTAATTGCCAAACACTGTGCTAAGGGCTAACTCTGAACACAGCACTTAGAATATCCTAAGTCCTTTCCATTTGTTAATTAAGCACTCTCTCCCTATGATCCTATAAGGTGGGTACTTTTATGATCTTTATTTACCAGTGAGGAAACTGAAATACCAATGAAACAAATAAGTAACTTGTCCAAGGTCACACAGCTTATAAGTGGCAAAAGCAGGATTGGAGGGTGGTGAGGTTCCAGGGTTCACACTCTTAACTACTTGACCATAGTGCTTTATGCTTGGGCATCATGAATTCGAGAAGCAATTTTTTTAATGTTTGTTTTTATTCATTTTGAGAGAGAGAGCACACACACACATGCACAAGCAGGAAAGGGACAGAGAGAGAGAGAGAGAGAGAGAGAGAGAGAATCCCTACACGGGGCTCGAACTTACAAACTGTGAGATTATGGCCTGAGCTGGAATCAAGAGTTGGAGGATTAACTGACTCAGCCACCCAAGGCTCCCCAAGAAGCAATGGTTTGTAACAGGACTTTTTAAAATGTCGACCCATCAAGTGTTTTACCATCTAAGCAAAGGCTAGTCTAGAGATGACTTGGAATGACAGAAGGATCTCCATTTGATTCCAATGATTTCAGCCCAAAAGCAACAGCTACAAAATTATGTGGAACAGCCACAGATGTTTCAGTGCTTTCTTTTCATCCCTGCTCCCATAGTGAATTTCTGGAGAAAGTGCCAGAAGAGTCTACTTTAGACCAAGCCAGAGTTCACAAATCAGGCTGCCTCCATTTAAGACAGTTGAGGCTACAGCCCAGGAGGCTAAAATTAACGTCCCTGGTTGATGTACATTAAGTCAGTCCGGGGGCAGATCACAATGGTCACCCCTTGCGTGCACACACACAGCTTGTGGATTCTCTTTGCCCATTTTAGGGAAGAGGAAACCGAGGCTCAGAGTACTTGCTAATTCTCTTGGGCACCACGCACCTAGTGAGAACCAGGGCTGAGGAACTCTGACTTGCAGCCCAGGACAGTTTCCATCCTACCCTTTAATCCCACAGACATCAAAGTATCTGCCAAACCAGATCTTGGAGAAACGATTTCAAAATGTTTTCTTAGAGGAATCTGCAGAAACCTGTTAAGGAGTCTCTGTCCATCTCAAAGCCCAGTAGAATCGTCCCTTCCTCAAAACTATGTGCTTGGATTCAGATGTGCGTAGGTGGGAGCCAACCTCATGGTTTTGACCCAAATGGTGGATCTGGTGACTAAGTCGAGACATCATTTGAATAGTCATACATTTGAGTATTTTAATCAATCGAAAGTGCAAATGGAAGGTTTTCAGTCTTTCTGTTTGTCATTTATGGCGACAGACTGTGGTAAGGAGAGAAAGCTTCTGAGCAGGAGTCTGTCTTGGGTCACCAGACAGGATGGCAAGGTCAAGCTGTCCTGGTTAAAGTTAAAAATTCGTTACCATTCCCCATGATACGATTGAATAAGCACATTAACAGTTTATAAAAGAGGTTGTGAAACCTTCTAGGGAAAAAGCCATTAAGTAACCAGTTTAGGGGAGAGACTTCCTTGCCCCACATCTCAGTAGGGGGCTGAACTGCTTGACGGGGAAGGCTCATTCCTGTTTCATATCTATTATTATTTCTCCGGAAGGGCTTATCTTTTATTGCCAATAACACTTCGCTCCGAGCTTTCTCTGCTCTGTCCTCTCAATTTACGTCACCACCCACACCCAGAGCCATTATAAATATCTACTGAACACCGGGCACTAATCTTTAGTAAGCAGAAACAGCAATGTCTTTTCTGCCTACCAACGGACTCATAAATCTTGAAACGTCATTATGCCAAGCTTTACTGGGTGTTGTTGTTATGGCTGAATATCTAGCTGAACCTTACCTGACAAAATTCATGTAGGCATCAACTATAACCATAACTTCCAAAGTGAGTGTTTTGTGAGGTGTATTGAAGGGCAATGAGAAGTGTTTATGATGGTAACAGCCCTACTATCTTAATAGAGATGGTCTTTGTATTTAGAATTAAAAACATGGTCAGTAGAATGCCACTCATTTTTTTTTTCTAAATATGTTTCAACTACTGTAAGCAGACAGTACTGTAAGATTGTTTTAAATTGTTTTAAATCTTTAATTTTAAATTGTGTTAAATCTTTAAAAAGATTTAAATTGTTTTAAATATCCTGCTTTTTATTGTAATTGTCATCCTTAACTGTGTATTAGGTTGCTGGACAAAATTGCTCTATGGTTTAAGTGATAGGCAGAATGTGACGTTCTACCTAGAGAGGGAATGGAAATGAACTTTTCTAACAAAAAGATGGTCTTCAAATGAGAGGTCTTTTTAAAAATGCAAATAATCTGGGGGTGTCGGGTTGGCTCAGTCGGTTGAGCAGCCAACTCTTGGTTTCGGTTCAAGTCATGATCTCACAGTTTCATGAGTTTAGTGCGAGCCCCGCGTCGGGCTCTGCAGTGAGAGCACAGACCCTGCTTGGGATCCTCCCTCTCTCTCCCTCTCTCTCTACCCTTCTCCTGCTAATGTTGTCTCTGTCTCTCTCAAAATAAAGAAACTTAAAAAAAATTTTTTAAGGGGCACCTGGGTGGCTCAGCTGGTTAAGTGCCCGTCTTTGGCTCAGGTCATGATCTCATGGTTCGTGGGTTCGAGCCCCACATCGGGCTCTGTGCTGACAGCTTGGAGCCTGGAGCCTGCTTTGGATTCTGTGTCTCCCTCTCTCTGCCCTCCCCTGCTCGTGCTCAAAAATAAATAAACATTACAAAGAAAATTAAAAAAAAATTTTAAATGCAAATAATTCTGTCTTCTGTATTTTCCCAGAGGCAATGCAAGTGGTTGTGAGTCCTAGTTCCACAGTAACAAGGAGACTTTGGCTAAGTTATTTAATCCCTATGTATCTTAGTTTCTTCATATATATGGTGGCCATATCAAAAGAAGTTAATTCAGAGAGTTGGTGAAGATCACACGGGTTATTTACCTCATTTGTAACTCAGTAAACATTCAACATGGTGTAGCTCTCATAGTCTGTTACTAATAGTTAATGTTTATTGAGGGCCTAACTTGTATGAGGTCCCATCACAAGTGCTTGACTCCTCTTAATGATACTGTAAAAACCCTATGTAAATTTAAAAAAATAAAAAATTTTTAAAAAGCTGATCTTGTTCTAAAAAGAAAAAAAAAACTTATGTAATTGGTACTATTATCTCCATTTTACAGATGAGGGAAACGCACAGAAATTTTCAGCACAATATCCAATATCACACCATGGCTAAGTGATAGGACTGGGTTTTGGCCCCAGAAAGCTTGGTCCCAAACCCATTTTAAATTAACTAGTATAATACACAATAGTACCTCTCGAGTCAATGTAATTAACTCATGGCAGGTCAGTGATAGAGAAAATTGTTAGAAAAAATTCAAAGCAATGGACAATGGATGTTTCCAATCAAAATACATCCACTGGGGTCTGGAGTTTTTTGCACATGTAGAAAATGTCAGTGGAAAAATTAACTAAAATGATTGATAATGAGGCATTACCTTATCTCTCCAGGTACTCCTGAAAGAAAAGAGAGAAAAAGAATTCCAAACCTTGGGATGTAAAGAGGCAAGTCAAGAATATATAGAAAATGTCAATACATATTTGCAAATGATATATGCAATAAGGGGTTAATATCAAAAATATATAAATTACTTCTACAACTCAACACCACAAAAACCCAATCTAGTTAAAAAATAGGAAGAAGAGGGGTGCCTGGGTGGCTCAGTCGGTTGAGAGTCCGGCTTTGGCTCAGGTCATGATCTCGTGGTCTGTGAGTTCGAGCCCGGCATTGGGCTCTGTGCTGACAGCTCACAGCCTGGAGCCTGTTTCGGATTCCGTGTCCCCCTCTCTCTCTGCCCCTCCCCCACTCATGCTCTGTCTCTCTCTGTCTCAGAAATAAATAAACATTAAAAAAAATTGAAAATATAGGAAGAAGAACTGAGTAGACATTCCTCTAAAGAAGACAGACAGGTGGCCAACAGATACATGAAACGATGTTCAATGTCACTAATCAGCAGGAAAATGGAAATGAAAATCACAAGGAGCTATCACCTCACATCTGTTAGAATGGCTAAAATAAAAAAGATGAGAAACAAGAAGGGTTGGCAAGGACACGGAGAAAAAAGATCCCTCGTCCACTATTGGTGGGGATGTAAATCGGTGCAGCCACTGTGGAAAACAGTAGGGAGTTTCCTCAAAAAATGAAAAATAGAACTCTCCGGTGATCCAATAATTCCACTATTGGGTATTTACCCAGGGAAAATGAAAACACTAACTTGAAAAGATATATGCACCCCTATGTCTATTGCAGCATTATACGATAGGCACTCAAAGTGTCGAACAATAGACAAATGGATGAGGAAAAGGTGGTATATATAACGGAGTATTACACAGCCACGAAAAAGATGAGATCATGCCATTTGAAACCACATGGATGGACCGAGAGGGTATTATACTAACTGAAATAAGACTGAGAAAGACCTACATCATATAATTCTACTCTTAAAAGGAATCTTGAAAGAAAATAAATAAACCAAAAGCAGAATCAGAACTATAAGTACAGAGAACAAACTGATGGTTGCCAGAGCGGAGGAGAGTGGGGGTTGGGCAAAATAGGTGACGGGGAGAAGGAGACACAAGACTCCAGTTACAGAATGAGTAAGTCATGGGATAAAAAGCAGAGTAGAAGGAATACAGTCAATGATACTGCAAGGGGACAGATGGTAACCAAACTTGTGGGTGAACACAGCATAATGCAGAGACTTGGCAAATTACTAAGTTGTACCCCTGAAACTAACACAACATTGTGTGTCAAATATACTTTAATAAAAAAAAAAAATAAGATAAGGTTTCCTTTTTAAAAAAGAAAACAGGGGCGCCTGGGTGGCTCGGTCAGTTAAGCGTCCAACTTCGGCTCAAGTCATGATCTCACGGTCCGTGGGTTCGAGCCCCGCGTCGGGCTCTGTGCTGACAGCTCAGAGCCTGGAGCCTGTTTCAGATTCTGTGTCTCCCTCTCTCTGTGACCCTCCCCCGTTCATGCTCTGTCTCTCTCTGTCTCAAAAATAAATAAACGTTAAAAAAAATTAAAAAAAAAAAGAAAATATACAAATAGCCAACCAACATGTGAAAAAAATGTCCATCTTGGTCGTAATAGAGGTAACAGTAGTCGCCAGTGTGTGCCATCGTGTGGCGGGCAGAGCAGCAAGAGGAATAGATTCAAGCAGGCTTCTGCAGAGTAATATGACAAACTATATCAAAAGTCTTAGCCCCAGACACCATCCTGCGCCCACACGTGTGTGCCCCTAATGTCAGCTGGTCCCCCCCAGACCCCTTGGGCGCCAACCCGAGTCCCCATTTCCGCTCCAACAAGATGAAAGAAACTCTCACGAACCGGAAGAAACTCGCCAACCTGCGAGCACAAGGGTGCATTGGTGGGAAAGGAACCGCTGGCCCAAAGGAGAAGGTGGTTTGCAGGCGATAAAAAACAAACAAACAAAACCTCAGTTCACCTTAAAGAAGTTAGGGCTGAACAAGATCTCCGGTATTGAAGAAGTGAGTGTGTTCCCAAACCAAGGAACAGCCATCTACCTTCACAACCCTACAGTTCAGGTCTCCCCGGCAGCGAGCACTTTCACCATCACAGGCTATGGGGAGACCGAGCAGGTGACAGAAACGCTACCCAGGATCTTAAACCATCGCGGTGCAGTGCGTCTGACTAGTTTGAGAAGTGGGTCTGACCGAGCTCTGCCCATGCAACCTGTGGCTGGAAAAGCAGCACTGGCTACCGAAGAGGGTGAAGTTGAAGTTCCAGATGTTGTGGAGAATTTTGATGCTGCTGAAGAAACCACGGGGAGCTGCTATTTTATATTAGGATTGCTTTTTAAAACGTTGTTTATGGATCTCATACAATCTAGATCGCTAGCATGTTTAAGCCCAAGCCCCTTGGGCCTGGGCTTTGCAGTTTTTGCTTAGACACAATTCATTCTTTGCAGCTAATTAAGCTACAGAAGTCAGGGAATAAAGTGTGAAACAAGGTTAAAAAAAAAAAAAAAAGAAGACTTAAGCAAGCACGTCCCCTACCCAGCAATTCTACCCTTAGGAGTTTATGTCATACAAAGAAATGAATAAGTGTATTCATTTAAACATTATTTATAATAAAAATTTGGAATCAACCTATGACAGTAAACAGTTAATCAAAAAAAAAAAATAAGAAGAAAGAAAAAAATTTACTTCATCTGTGAAAAAGAAGGAATTTAATAAATTCCCGATCTCCATTATCTGGAAATTATGTTACAGAAGTCCATAAGCATGCATATGAAAAGACTCAAAGAACATACTATAGGTTAGCAGTCATAATTTCAAAGGTGTAGCGCTAAAAGCAAATTTCGCTTTAGTTTCTTTGTGTTTTCCAGACTTTCTGCATTAAGTACCTCACATTAAGGAAAAATAAGAGCTTTGCAATAAATAGAAATAAATACTTGTATCAGTGCGAAAAAAAAAAATTCAGGTCCATATTATACAAGATTCTAAACTACAAGTGACAGAAAACCCAGATCAAACTGTCTTGACAAGAAGGAAGTTATTGCTTTACATGCCTCAGGTATGGCTGGATCCAGGCCTCAGGCAAAGTTGTTTAGGACTTGGTCTGTCTCTCACCATCTCTTTATCCTTTGTCTTTCTTTTTTCTCTATTGTTTTATTTTCAGGAATGTTCTTTCCATGCACGAAGTTCATGGTGCAAATATGCCCATCGAGATGTTTACATCCGCAAATTCTCCAACTGCCATTTTTATAAGAGTTAAAATGAAAGTCCTGGATCTGATTTTCCTTGGCCATCTTGGGATAGTTTACTGATCTCCGATCCAATCAAACAGTCATATGAATGGAATGCCCTGACTGGTCATGCCTGGGTTACATGTCTACTGTGGGAGCCAGGAGGCGGGTCGGCTAGGGTGGCAGGGAGTGAGAGTGGGGGAAGGGTGGTTTCCTAAGAGACAATGAGGTTCCATGTAGAAAAGGAAGAGTGGAGGATGCTGGTGAGTTAAAAACCATCGTAACAGACACATGAAAACGCATTCACGGGGAGATTTCAGTTTCTTTAGATGCTGGCTAGGCACGGCCAGGAAGAGCATTAGCGGCTTTGAATCACTTGGGTCTCGTGTTTGCACTTGACAGAGAATTCAATCGGACGCGGCGTAAGCAACGGTGAGAATTTATTGACTTACACAACTGAAAAGTCCAGAGGTAGGGCTGGCTTCAAGGAAGTCTAAGCCACCCAAGGATCTGGCTCTTCCAGTCTCCCTAGTTTTAAACCGGTGACAGTATTATCTCCAGATTCCACGCAAAGGCTCCTGGCAGCTCCAGGCTCTGTCCCCAGGCTAGCGGATTGCTCTGGCAGCTCCACACCTCGTATCCTCACGCCTCAGCAGGTGTGAGCCAGGGACAGAGAATCTGTAGTATTTCCCGGACAAGTCCTGTGAGCGTCACTTCTCTCACTGGCCCAAACTGGAAGAGTTCGAGAAGGTTTGGTGTTAATTCTTTCAATGGTTTGCAGAATTCACCAGTGAAGCCACCTGGTCCTGGATTCTTCTTTGTCGGGAGGTTTTTGGTTACCGATTCCATCTCCTTATGAGGAATAGGTCTGCTCGGAATTTCCGTTTCTTTATGATTTCAGTCTTGGTCAGTTGTATGCTTTCAGGTATTTGTCCATCTCTTCCAGATGGTCCAGTTTGTTGCCACACAATCATTCAGAGCAGCCTCTTCTGAGTCTCTGCATTTCTGTGGTGTTAGTTGTAATCTCTCCTCTTTCATTTTTGATTTTATTTGAGTCCTCTTTTTTTTTTTTTTTTTTGGTATGTCTAGCTAAAGGTTTCTCTGTTTTATCTTTTTCAAAAGCAGCTCTTAGTTTCACTGATTTTTTTCCCCCTTGTGTCTTTTTAGACTCTATTTCATTTATAATTTCCATTCTGATCTTCATGATTTCCTTCCTTCTGCTAACTTTGGGCCTCATTGGTTCTTCTGGTTCCTTGAGGTGTAATGTTAGGTTGTTTATTTGAGCTCTTTTTTCTTGATGTAGGCATTTATCGCTATGAATCATTGGCCCAAATTGGATCACAAGCTCATTCCTGACCAATCCATGTGGCCTGAGGAATGGGATACATCATTGGCTTGAGCCTGTTATAGTCCATTCCTGGAGCTAGGGGCTGGATCAATCCCATCCTGACCACCAATGAGAATGGAAGAGGAGTGTGTCCCCGAGGAAAATCAAAGCAGGAAGGGAAGTATCCATGCTGAAGAGGAAACTGGCAAATGTCTGTTCCAAGTCTTTAGTAGCCTGACTTGTTTTCAACTCTATCCAGCTGTTCATTTTTTAATTTAATTTTAATTTTTTAAACATTTATTTTATTTATTTTTGAGAGAGCACAGAGCCTGACTCGGGGCTTCAACTCATGAGCCGCGAGATCATGACCTGAGCCAAAATCAAGACTCGGACGCTTAACGACTGAGCCACCCAGGTGCCCCCCAGTTGTTTATTCTTGGATGGGAAATATTTACTGAAACTATATCCTGCCTGTGGCTTAGTGCAGAATATTTCTAACTTGCACGGCTAAACGAAGAAGCATACATTTGTCACAGATCTTCAAGCACATCTCCATTTCAAGCCTTTCAGAAGTGCCTGCTGCCATTAGAAGGGGCGGAGACAATCACGGCATCCTGTAAACTGCCCTTCACAGGGCACAGTTAACAGCCCCAGGCAACTTTCTTCTCCTGGGTTGAAATAACCTAAACACTGTTTTTATTTTTAATATGTATTTTCATGAAACGTTGCTTAGGGAAACATATGGGGCTTTGAAATGTCAGCACACTGGGTGGAAGGCAGGAAGTGTAAAGAGTTTTGTGCTCCTGGCTCTTTTATTTACAGAGTGGGTTCAAAGTCGTGCAGGGTTAGCAAGAAAAACAAACAGAGGGATCCATGCTTGCTTGAGATGACATCTGTCCGCCAGGACGATCACTAGCTTTTGGTTGTGAAAGGTTTGCGGTAGATAGCACAGGCTGGGAATGAGATGTTTTCTTTTCATTTCCAGCAGAGAGTTTGCACGAATCCTTTCAAAGTCAGCCTCTTCTGCGATAAATAAATGTGCCTCTGCCAGAGAAAGCAATAAGAAAACCTCAGCGACTGACAGCTTAAGAGAGGGGGAAAAAAAACTCACCAAGGCTAATGTCATTGCAAATGAGGGACAGCTTTGAAGACTACATGATTAAAAATGCTCTGCACAGACAACAGCAGGGCTTGGCATCTGATGTGACTAACTGATCTGTTTTCCCACGTGGCGGCTGCTGCAGAAAAATCCCCCATCTTGTCTCACATGAGTCAACTGAATTCTGCAAAAGTGTCATAAAATGTCAGTGAAAACACTTCTGCCGCCAGGGTCCGGGAGATGATGGAAGTGGGGAGAGGAGGGTGACAAAGGGAAGGGGCGTGCCTGGCCCCCAGAGATCTGCCACACGTGAAGAATGGGTCCTAGGCTAACTGGTGCCCAACAGCACACTGGGAGACCACAACCGTGGCGAGACCCGCAGTGGCTTCCTGGCTCCCAGCCACGCCCACAGATGATTGACTGCTTATCAAGGATCTATTGGCCCCCCAGCCACGCCCACAAGTCATCGACCACTCATCAAGGACATACAGTCTCAGGCAGTAAAGGGAGATCTCCTTTTTCTGATCCCTGATTCTTGCCACGACCGTTTTATCTGTTGGATTTTCTAGGTCCAAAACTTAGGTCCTATTGAGGTTGCAGGGGCCCATGTACATGGTTGAGTCCCCCAAAGAAACGAGGTCAGCTCTAATGTACACCAGGAACATTACAAAATCTGAATTGACCCGCACTCACATAAATGCCTACAAGGCACAAAGCTTTCACTAACTACTGCATTGACTATTCATAAAAACGTCATTGCGTTTGAGAACTATTTGAAAGTTACATTTGGATTCACTTCAGAACAACTCCCAAGGGTGTGCCGATGAGCCCCTCAAATTCAGAGCCAGTTGTAAATTCACTGAGTGACTCATTACCAAACGATTTCCAAACCAAAATTATAATAGTCCTTTAAAACTTTTTCAGCCAAGATGATGTTTAAAATGCACGATAGGTGCATTTAACTGTATTTGCTAAGACGTAAGGTCGGACTTTTAAGAGAAACAGCAGCTTGGACGCAAAGGCCCTTCAAACAGTCTGGAACCTACTGTGTGTTTATTCACACGCATGCGTAAGTCTAAAGGTGGTGCTCTCTTCCATGAATCACGTTAGAACCCACGCATCCCCGCACCAAATGCAGCACAGGCTCAGGGCATGCAGAAACTTGAGTAGAGAGATTCCCATTCATTTGGTAACCAGTCAACAGGTATTTATGTGCCTACTATATTCCGGGAAATGTTCTGGGGACCGACAATTCAGCCGTGAAAACAAATCTCTGCACTGATGGAGGCTTCAGTCTAATGGGGCCAAGGACTATCGCCAAATAAGTTAAACGTATAGCATGTCAGGTGGTGGTAAGTGGCAAAGAGAAGAGTAAAGCAGAGAGAGCGTATGAAATCTGGTTTCAGACACAGCTGCAAGAGAAAACCTCATGGAGAAGGGGTTATTTGAGCAGAGAACTGACACTGGTGAGAAAGAAAGGCAGCCATCTGAGGGAAAAGCATTCCAGGCAGAGGGAAGGGCAAGTACCGATGCCCAGAGGCATGAAACGTTTGGGTAGTTTGAGAAAGAGTAAGGGGCCAGCTCAGTCATAGAGGAGTAATTGAGGCTGAGACTAGTATCGGACAATGTCAGAGAGACGTCTGCGAACCCGGCTGGGTAGCACCTTAGGAGCCATCCTAAGGGGTTTGGACTTCATCCTGAGTGAAATGGGAAACCGTCGGAAGCACCGGTGCAGCACAGTGTGTCTGATTTAGATATTGGCAAATGACCTTGATGGCGGTGTTGAGCACAGACTGAAAGTGACTAGAACAGAAGCAGGGCCATCATAGCTTTTGCTATTGCTATGGCTTGTCTAGGGCTATTACAGCCAGCTGGGGGAGAGACACTGGCAGCTTGGACCCCCTGTGAGTGTGGCACGGAAATGACGAGGAATGACTAGATGCTGGCTCCATTTAGACTTTTAGTTCTTACTTAATTTTTCCCCGTGTGATCGCTTCCCTCCTCTCTTCACCACTCTCCACTCTGTTCAGGGAACACACAAGCAACACAGAGCAGGGACGGCCCCGGAAGAATTCTCTAGGACCCCAGAAGAATCGGCACTCCTTGCAGCTATCCCCAACAGCAGAGATTTCGTCCAACCACCTTGCTCTCCACGCACCTTCTCTGGTACCCAGAACCTTCCTGGGCCTCTATCCTGGGAAAGGAAACAGACACCCAAGGTCAGAGCAAAGTGCTCACAAACACTAAGGAAAAAAATCCCAGCTGTTCTTTTGTTTTAGGAACCAGTTAGTCCCCGGGGGATTTGCTTTGTCCTTGCTTCCAGCAGCTGCCCTGGGAGATCACAACCTGCCTTTGTTAAGTGTCCTCTGTCTCCGTGGCATCCATTTTTTGGAGGATGCCACAGCCATTGTTTCCAGAAGCTCAGATAATTTTTCTATATATGGGCTAACCCCTGGGCTTTACCTTGAGTCTGACATCAGGAAGCACTTAAACAAGATGGCCTTACAATGTTCTGCTTCCCCTGGGGCTCGGGTGTCGACAGTGAAGTTCTGGTCTTGAGTCCACGGGCTGTCGGGCAGGTGTGGGGCTGTGAGAGACGACTGGTATCAGGGCAGGGGCCAAACATAAATTTTAAAAGTATAAAAGTGGCACGTGCTTGCTTTAAAATATTCATAAAATGTCACTTTTTAAAAAATAAAAAGGAGGTGTGCCTGGGTGGCTCAGTCGGTTAAGTGTCAGACTCTTGATCTCAGCTCATGTCACAATCTCACAGTCTGTGAGTTCGAGCCCCGCGGCGGGCTCTGCGCTGAGAGCACCGAGCCTGCTTGGGATTCTCTTTCTCCTCTCTCTCTGCCCCTCCCCTGCTTTCTCTCTCTCCCTCCCTCTTTCGCAAAATAAATAAATAAACTTAAAAAAAATTAAAGTAGGTATTTGTAAAACAATTAGTACAAAATGAAAAGTAAGGGGGCACGTGGGTGGCTCAGTCAGTTAAGCCACCGACTTCAGTTCAGGTCGTAATCTCACAGTTTGTGGGTTCGAGCCCCGCGTCGTGCTCTATGCAGACAGCTTAGAGCCTGGAGCCTGCTTTGGATTCTGTGTCTCCCTCTCTCTCTCTCTCTGCCTCTCCCCTGCTCACGGTCTGTCTGTCTTTCTCTCTCAAAAGTAAACGTTAAAAAAAAATTTTTTTTAAGTGAAAAGTAAAAATTCCTACTCTCTGGGTGAAACCATTGGAAATAGCTTGATTTATAGCTGATTCTAGGAGGTCATTGGAAGCGCAGATTCATGGGTCCCCTCTCAAACTGCTTCTTTAGTAGGAGCAGAGCCCTGTATGAATATGCATTTTAACAAGTTCACCTGGTGATTCTATGGACTCTCAAGTTTGTGAGGCCTGCTGTCTTTGACCTTCCTATTACCACGAAACGCGTGTGTACGCATACAGTTTTACACACGCACAGATTCAACAGCCACAGGGATTCATGCGACGCAAGCTGAATGGAGAGGTCTAATTTGCCTCATCAATACATCACTGACAACTTTCCCTGTCGATATTTGTGGCACGATCTCATATTTGCAAACAGCCACTTCCTGTTCCGCAGTAGGGATGGGCACACCCAGCCACTCAGATCAGTGTGGCTTCTGCCCTGGTCCCCTGCCCTTGCTGCGGGGACACAACACACTGGAATCTGCTTTGGGGGATGTTTCTTCAAACCGTTTTGGGCTTTTCTTCCTTTCACCTTTTTATTTTGCTATAATTTCAGACACAGAAAAATTGCAAGAATCGCGCAAAGGTTCGTCCCTCATATCCCCCAGATGTTAACCCAGACCACGTTTGTTTTGCGCCCACATACATTTTTTACCTGACCTTTCTGAGGGTCAGTTGCAGTCAGTGTGACCAACCCCTCCCATTTTGCCTGGGACTTTCCTGATATTAACATGAAAAGTCCTGCATCCTTCAGGCCCAGGAAAAATGAGACAACTGGTCACCCTAGTTGCAGCTGTGATGCCCACTCACCTGTAAATACTTCAGCCTGTACGGATTAAAAACAGGGACACAAGCACCGTGCAGTTAGCAAAATCTGGAAACGAGCGTTGATACCAACGCCTCCTCGGTTTACAGACTACAAATTTTTCAGATTTTGCCCATCATCCCAATAATGTCTATTGTAAAAAGAAAAATCCCAGATCAAGCATTGCATTCACTGTCTATTCCTGCAGCTGAACCACTTCTTCAGTCTTTGTCTTTTGTGACATTAATAATTTGGGAAGCGTATAGACCCAACATTATGCAGCATGTCCCTTAACATGGATTTGTTTGAGGTTTTCACACGATTGGATTCAGGTTATTTACTTTGGGCTAGAATTCCACGGAAGTGAGGCATACGGTGTTGCTTAATCCCACAACCAGGTATATTAACTTCGATCACTTGATGGAGGGGGTTTCTGCCCTCCCCTGTAAAGTTACTATTTTCCCCTTGGCAATTAGTAAGTATACTGTAGAGAGGTATTTGGAGACTATATAGGTATCTTGTTTCTCATCAGACTCTCCCATTTGTTTTAATATCCATTGCTGAGGGGCGCCTGGGTGGCTCAGTCGGTTAAGCCTCCGACTTCAGCTCAGGTCACGATCTCGCGGTCCGCGAGTTCGAGCCCCGCGTCGGGCTCTGGGCTGATGGCTCAGAGCCTGGAGCCTGCTTCCGATTCTGTGTTTCCCTCTCTCTCTGCCCCTCCCCCGTTCATGCTGTGTCTCTCTCTGTCTCAAAAATAAATAAACGTTAAAAAAAAAATTTAATATCCATTGATGATTCTCGCCTGAGTCAATTATTTGTACGATGGGTTGCCCAGTGACCGAATCTTATTTTTGAAAATTTTAACAGGGGAGAATCTTCATTAGAAGAAGTGTCTGGTTTACGGAGGATACAAGTTAGAGATGATTACAGCACAGTGTAGCAGGGGATGGCAAGCTAGAAGCCCCTGCGTAAAATCTAGCCCAACACCAATCTTGTAAATAAAGTTTTATTGGAACACAGCCATGCCCATCTGTTTCCCTATTGTCTATGACCACTGTTACACTACAATGGCAGAACTGAGAGGCTGTAACAGAGACCATATGCCTTGAAAAGCCTAACATATTTACTACTTGGTCCTTATAGAAAAGGTTTGCTGACCCATGGTAAAAGAAGGAGACCTCTTCTGAACTGAACTTCAGTTCTGTTTAACTCACACACAGGGAGCATTCATCTGCTCTGTAGGCCCTGGGTGGTGGGTAATAGCAAGTACTGCGTGTTCCCGCCCTAGAACCTAGTAATGCATACGGTTCCCCATTTGGGTTACCATATATACAATGGGGGCGTCAAGCCATGTCTTACTTAAAAGAGATTAACTCTGTTTTTCTTTTAAAATATAACTATAAATTATCAAGAAGGAAAATTACACCAAGTCATAACAAATAAATACAATTACCGTGATTAGCCTGACCAAAATCTTTGCACAGGTAAGTATTGCCAAATCCTATAAGAATGTCGTCTTTACTTCTAGCAAATCGTTGGTACAACAGAACTCCAGGGATCAAAGGAATTCGAACAATCTCAAGGTGTGCAACATGAAGACAGAATCTATTTTGGCACAGGATTTGGTAAAGATAAATAATGAGGGCTATTGGGAGGTTGAAAGTATCAATTCGTCATTTACACGTGAAATCATGTTTTATTTCCAGAATGTATCTTGTTTACTAAAGCTACAGGCAGGATTAGGCTAAATTGAATGTGTTGCTCCGAAGGCTCTGTTTTGTGATAGGAAGAGGAAGTTCTGGAAAATCAATTAAGAACTCAAAGTAACTTAATCTTGTTGATTGTTCCCTTTTATGGGGAATACCCATGTAGTGCTGGAAAGACCAGCTCCAGGGAAAGATCAGATTTTTAGGCCAAGCCTATATGATTAAAGTAAAGTAGAAAGTTACATATCTTTCTGATGAATTTTGACCATACATACACACACACAAAAATCGATCTAGATTTTTCTAAAGCCAAAGCAACAATTTCTTATTGGTAGAAACCATCCATAGGAGATTCTTGCTTGAGATGATGTTGGGATAAAGAGGAGAAGAGAATTTTGGAGGCGCCTGGCTGGCTCAGTTGGTAGAGTATTCAACTCTTGACCTCGGGGGGTGTGAGTTCGAGCCCCATGTTGGGTGTGAGATTACTTAAAAATAAAATCTTTAAAAAAAAGAAAGAATTTTCATGAGTGATAGAGTTCTTGCTAGAGATTATTACTTTATGCTGTAGGGAAGCATGTGACTTTAAAGCAGATAAAGCAGCCGCTAAACTGGATACAATGTTGAGGACTTGGAAGGACATAAAAATGAAACCCCAAATAATTACAAAATGGTGGAAGATAGAAAAGGAAAAGTAGATTGATTAGTGTAAGATTAAGCACACGAACTTCTGCCAAGACACTCACTGAAGTGAATGATAGGAATTAAGCTCAGGTAGCAAAGAACAGCTGAGTCCTGAAGTGGACATTTAGGAAGGAGAGAGGGGGAAGACCATGGGCTTTCCTTTTTCAAGTCACATGTGGCCACCTCCGGTCTCAGAAGAGAGCATAGGGATACTTTGTTCTAAACAAATTCTTAGGGATTGAATGTTTGTTCCCCACCTCTCCCCCAGTTCATATATTGAAACCCTAATCCCCAGTGGGATGGTAGTAGGAAGTGGAGCCTTGGGAGATACTTGGGTCAAGATGGTGGGGCCCTCATGATGGGATTAAACCTTTATAAAAGGAGGAAGAGATATAGGATCCCTCTCTCTGCCATGTGAGGATTCAACAGGAAGATGAGGATCACCTGCCAATCAAGAAGCCAGCTCTCACCAAGACACAGAATCTGCCAACCTTGCTCTGAACTTCCCAGCCTCCAGAACTGTGAGAAATAAATGCTTACGCTACCCAGTCTTTGGTTTTTTTGTTATAGCAGCCTGAACTGATTAAGACACAAACACTCGTTTCTCCAGAAGAGTTGGGCGGTGGCGGTGGTGGGGGGGTGGGGGGGTGGTGGTTGGTGGTGCATAATATTCAGAATAACTCTAGGTTCCTAAGAGTTCTTGAATTCTTTGGACTTCTTTAGAGCTTCCTAGACTTTTCCACATACATCAATTGGTTTTATTATCACAGCACACCCCGACATAGGCATGATCAGCCCCTTTTTACAGATGGGAAACCCAAGGACCAGAAAAGTGACGTGAGTGCCCCAAACTAGCCAACCCGTAAACTAGGGCCTTTTGACTTCAGGTCAATGCATTTTACAGGTCGGTACAAGGACTCTCGTTTGTCGGTGCATTGGTCCTTGTGCGGCAGGAAACAAGTGTTCGCTCCAGCTGGTTGCAATGCAGAAACTCTAATAAAGGGGCTGCTTACAAGGTGTGGGCAGGGTGCAGAGAACAAGCATGCAGTGGGTGCATCCCAAGGTCTGCATCAGTGGGGAGTAGTTCTCCTAAGAGCTGAAGGAGGAGACGCTATCATCTTCCCCAGCTCACAGAGTGTTGCAGCTGTGGACGTGAACTGGGCTGCCGGGCAGGAAGTGCCAGCGACGGGCACTGAGGCCAGAAGTAGTGGAAAGAAACTCTCCAACCTCCCTCTCTTGGCCTTCGGTTCTTTCGCCGGTCCCTGCCCTTGGCCATCAAGGGAGTCAGCGAGAATGAGGTCATCCACTTGTGGCCTCCCTGGGCAGAGGGCAGGACGGCGGAGTATGGATCCAGGAGGGAACAGGAAGGAGGCAGGCAATGAAAAGGGAATAGCCAGCGTCCCAACCTCACAAAGCTGGAATACCCTAAAAAGCGCCTACACTAAAATAAAGTTGAACATAATTTCTATAGGCTTAGGCCCGTAACCCCTCACCTGAGGCTCTTTGGGCCAGATGCATTCTGGAACTCAAAAGATTTTGTATTCTAGAGAAATAATAGCATCCATAAACTATATATTATACAATGCCCGCCCCCCCCAGGCAGAATCCAGGGCAGCACCCTGTAGTAAAACACATTCATATGCCTGCAGCAAAAGGTATGATCATTTGCTCGTAGTGAGACAAATGAATATAAGTGACTTCTCATTAGTTCAGGTCAATTTTTGCTATTAAATGAATTTTGGAATTGTGGATAAGGGACTATTGCCAGTGGTTCAATTTTCAGAAAACATCCTAGGATTTGGTGGCCTTTTATTGTCAATATTACAAATGCGTGTTGTCCTTACATAGTCTTTCTTTCACTACTTACTCATATATATATATATATATATATATATATATATATATATATATATATATTTATATATGGATTTATATAAAAATGAAAATTTACCTTATACAGACTTTTAAAAGATATGAATTTAAAAATAAAAGAACATGGCGATCCACTTTACAAGAGCCTGTGTCCTGGAAGTGATTCACAGGATTTGACTTTGAATAGCAAGGGCCCTGCTTGTTACAATTCGGCTTTGTTGACAACAACTGCAGTGACAAGCTACTTTTCCTGAGTGGCGTTGAGTCCCGCATCAAGGACGGGCCCCTGAAAGCAAAGACAGCATCTCCCACTCTCTATCCCCGTGGACCCTTGGCACGGTCTGGAACGGCCAGGTCAGCAGCGGGAGGAATGGTTTCATGGAATTCGGTGGGGATCTCTAGTGGTAATTTTGTTGGCAGGCATTCCTGGTCTCTGAAGCTCTGAAAGACACCGTTCTCAGAACGACTTAACAGGAAGCCTCACCCATTAACAGAGGAAGCTGAGGAAGGAAGAAAAGATGGTGGGGGGGGGGGAGGGTCAGTATATCAAACAATAAGCAAAGTCATGTGCCTTGGGACTGTGTCTGTGTAGTCAGAGGAAACACCACCATCTGTGCCTTCCTTGCTGCACCCCCCCCCACCCCCAACACCCTTCTAGGTATCCGGAACTCTGCTGGCCCAGATCATTCCGCATTTCCCAGGCTGACTCAGAAATGTCCTGCCTTAGGATATTACGCTCTGGAACGCCTCCTGCTTCTGCTTCCCATCCTCTCCAAGTCCGTTGCCCAGCCATCACCGCCCTTCATCACCTTCAAAGCCAAAGTGCACCTCTTTTACAGGAAGTAATCTGGCAGCCGGAAAAGTGGTCTCGACTTTCCTCACGATTCTCACCCTGTGTTAGCGCGTGTGTGAGAGGCAGTGTCTTATTCCGTGTCCAAAATTAAAAGGTTTGCCCATTTGCTACCTTTTTTTTTTTTTCCATTAATTCGTTAAGCATTTGTTCCAAACCTCCTCCGTGTACCTATGGTGCTAGGCTTCAGAATTTGAAGATGAGTAAGATCGCGTTCCTGCATCATGGAGCTTCCAGGCCAGTGGGAGAAAGTAGGCAATATCAGAACAGAGTAATCTGGGAGCACGTAAGAGGGACATGTCACCCAGCTGGGGTGTTTGCTTGTGGGGGTGGTCAAGGAAGGCTGACACCTTGAAGGCAGGTGGGAAGTAGACCAATGAATGATGGGGAAGGATGTTCCTGGCACAGAGATAGCATGGCACAGGGCCAGAGGATTGAAACATATTCCAAGAACTGGTCCCTGGAGGTCAAGCGGGACGGTGTAATGAGGACAGTTACTGGGGAAAGTGAAGCTGGACAGTGAGCAGAAGCCTGCTGGTGAAAGGTCTTGTCAACCCTGCCATGGAATCTGGGTTAGTCCCTGGTGGCTTGGAGGTGGCCTATACCGATCAAGGCACCCATCCTTCCAGGTATGATCATCTGGTACCTCTGGCTAAGTTCCCACAGAAGCAGGTTCTGAGACACAGATTCAAGGGCAAGCAGCTTAATTGGGAGGTGATCCAAAGAACTGTTAGGGGAATGGGGAAGCGGGTTGGAGAAAGGGCAGGCGGCCACTACAGGGAGTGTTGACAAGCAGGTTGTTGCCATGAGTAGCTCCCCTCAGACGTCTGGAAAGCTGTAGAATGAGCTGCAGAGTCGTTCCACTTGAGGGGTGAAATGCTACCCACTGGGTCCCCTTGGTCTTTGCTCAAAGGGCTGCTCTTGGGCGCTTCAGTGCCCCAACACTGCGTCCTCCCTGTGTGAGGGTCATGGGAGCCTTCAGTCAGAGAGTACCCGCAGGTACTTGAAGAGGAAGCCATTGGTGTATAAAGGAACAGCAAGTGACAAGGGATGAAGGGGGACACAAGCATCTACTACAACTGGTTATTCAGATAGAATAATCTGGACGAACACGGCGGGTCTTGGAGTCAAGGCAGGAAAGAGCCCACACAAGGGGGAGAGAAGAGAGTTGTTAGGTGAAGGCACAGTTGACAGAGGTGTGGGCAGTCATGAATGGCAGCCATGAGGGAAGGCACGTGTCAGGAGTCCCAGTACACCAAGGCCCGAAGGGGGGACCCCAGCCTCCTCTCCCCGCAGGCAGGACAGCCCTGAGGCTTGTTCTACAACGCTGGTTTCCGGAGGTCTGAGCAGAAGGCTCACAACGTGCCACGGATGCTCCCTGTGTTGGCCGCCTTCCTCTTCCTGGCCCTCTTCCCCACTCCCCTAAACAGGTCTTCTTAAGCCAGTCAACCTTCTTGGTGGAAGATGGTGAGAGCTGGAATGGAGGAAGACAGGTTACCCAACAGGAGTGTGATCTGAGGCAGAAAATTGCAGTCCTGACCAGGGACGGCTTGCTGGACGAGAAGCTGAGGGCAGAAGCACCATGTCGAAGGATCAGATGCTCCGGCCAGAGGACGGATGCTCCGGTGACATGATGTGCCCAAGAGAAGCATCTCCCAGGGCACAGAGTGGGGCGAGTGAATCAAGGACAGCCAGTCCACCTCTCATACCGGGACGCAGCCTTTGACCTGCACTATTCAGACTGGTATCTGCGCTGCCCCAAACCCTCATTTCATGGCAAACACTGCTTTATCCAGCCATGTCTTACACTTGTGAGCTTGTCACAACACAGCGTCTAAATCACTTTTCATTGACTGCATACCTCTTCTCCTTCAAAATCACTGGGTCCGCCGGGCAGAGCAGGTATTAATACCAATTCCCTATTGAGCCGGGAGGCCAAAGCTTATCTTTAGCCTCAAGGTTCAGCGTTCATTCCAGGACACTATGTCCCCCCCAGGAGATGAGGTCATTGGCGCTTGGCAAGGACCACATTCTGAATGTTTACCATACATCTTTATCATTGGTTAGTTGGTGCTCCAGGGTCAGTAACCAGACTTCTCAATTTCTGCAGGTCCCTGTCACCATCAAATTTCTTGGCTTGATAATGATCTGACTTAAATGAGGTGTGACCTAGGGGGTGCTACAGATGGAATGCTTGTGCTCCCCCCCCCCCCACCAAATTCATGTGCTGACATCCCAACCTCCAGTGTGACGGTATTAGGAGGTGACCAGGGCACGACGGTGGAGCCCTCAACCATGGGATTCGTGCCCTTATAGGGGACTGAAGAGACCAAAGTTTTCCCTTCTACCACGTGAGGACAGGGTCTTCGTCTTGGACTCTTCTCCCTCCAGAACTGTGAGAAAACCATTTCTGTTGTTATTAAGCCACCTGGTCTATGGTAGTCTGTTATGGAGGCCCAGACGGGCTAAGACAGGTGGGTACGTTATGTCTCTTTAACTGTGAAATTTCATGGAAAATCTACTTGGGCAGAAGGAGGCTGACAGAACTAAACTTGCGGAATGCCTACTGTGTGCCAGACAACTTGTAATTGCCGTCACTTTGCAGATGGAGAAACCAGGGTCCAGAGAGGCTGAGTGACTTGCCCGAGGTCACAGAGTGAGTAGGGCATCGCCAGGAATGGAGTCTATGTCCCACTGACTCCAAATTCCATATTCTTCTGTGCTTCAGTAAAGGTTTGTAGTGGATGATTGCTAAGAAAATCCATACTAGCTGTTTTTAGAAACACAACAAACAAGGTAAGCAGGCTTAGAGGAATCGTTTTTTGGGGTCCTCAGTGACCCATGGTCTGCCTCCTGCAAAGACGCGTCCTTCAGCTGCGCCGTGAGCAGTGGCTGGGAGGCTGGGCTCTGGAGCCAGACTGCCATCATCACAGTCTGGCTTATTGTTTATGCCTTATTCGCCGTGTAACCTTGGACGACTTATCCAACCTCCTAATGCCTCAGTTTCCCCATCAGCAAAGTGGGGTTCATAATAACCCTTAGCCCTGGAGGTGTAATGAACATTCAGTGACGCTCGCGGTGCCCGGTGCACAGAGGAAGTAAGATCAGTTGTGATTACTTATGTCTTCAACCCACGACCTGTCCTAGAGAACATCGGGGTGGACCTGAAAAGGCCAGGATTCCAGGACCCAGACAGAGGCCCACAGAGCCTGGGTGCTTTTGCGTCCTGGGCAAACTGTGATCCCTGCGGAGGGGAGGGAATGAACTCTCTAAGCCAAGTGGCTCATGGAAGGGTGGGCGGTTCTCATCAGAAACGTATTTTGGTCTGTGGTTTCTCGGAGCCATTTTTATCTTTACCAAATGACCCCCTTGGGAAAATGAGGCAGCTTGATATATATATATAAATAGCCAGGATGTGAGAGAGGAAGTGAGAGGTTTCCCAAGAGAGGGCAGAGCAGTGGTTGTGGGAGCTGGGTGTCAGCCCGCAACTACACGCTGTGGGCACCGGCCAGTGTTGTCCCACCGGTGGTGGGGTCTGAACAACTTCCTCCCTCCTGGACAGAGGCCATTGTCTTTGTGACAGTGGTGGCTCAGTTTACGTAGAGCTGCCCTTGGCTGAGGCAGGGCAGTTACTGGTCTCTCCACTTCTAGATGGAGAGGGGCAAGGACTCTGGATCCCAGCACCCCTAGGAACCTCCTGCAGTGTCTTAGGGAGAAGAGGGGAAGCTTTTGCCTTCTCATGGGAGTCAGAGTTTGGGGGAAGGAGGTGTCGGAATTATTCACTCACTCACTCACTCACGCACCAGTCACTGGGTATTGGGTCATTTTTTCCAGGGCCGCCACACCAAAGTATGAACTGGGTGGCTTGAACCACAGACGTTTATTCTCTCCCAGTTCTGGAAGTCCAAAGTCAAGGTGTCGGTGGGGCCACGCTCTCTCTGGAGGCTCCAGGGGACAATCCTTTGTTGCGTCTCCCGGCTTGTGGCGTTTGCTGGCAATCTTTTGCGTTTTGGGGGTCATAGGTACATCAGGGTGATCTTTGCCTCTCATCGCATAGCCCTCTCTTCTCTCTGTGTCAGTGTCTGTATCTTCACATGGCCTTTTATGAGGACACCAGTCATTGGATTTAGGGCCCATCCTAATGCAGTATGATCTCACCTTAGCTATTTGCAGCTGCAAAGACTCTATTTCCAAATAAGGCCCCATTCCGAGACTCTGTATAGGTATAGATTTGGGGGGCAGGGGACACTGTTCAACCCAGTTTTGGTGTCTTCTTTATGCCAGAAACCCTGCCAGTTGGCCTGGATATAAAATGAGTAAGTTCTCCCACAATTTCACTGTCTACAGAAGAGGTGGACACATAAGTAAATTAGTATAATCCCGTGACCTAAATATGAGCTAATACTATATATTTATTGAGCACTTACTAAAGACCCGGCACCATTTTAAACTATGTACATTTTCTATTGATGAACGGATGGCTAAAGAATGTGTGTGTGTGTGTGTGTGTGCGTGTGTGTATAATGAAACATTATTCAGACATCAAAAAAGAAGGAAATCTTGCCATTTGCAACAACATGGATGAACCTGGAGAGCATGATGCTAAGTGAAATAAGTCAGAGAAGGACAAGCACTGTACGATCTTACTTACACGTGGAATCTTAAAAAATAAATGAATTCATAAATACAGAGGACAAATGTACGGTTTTCCGAGGCAGGCGTGGGGGGGGGTTATGGAAATAGGTGAAGGGGGTCAAAAGGTGTACATTTTCAGTTATAAGATAGGTAAGTTCTGGGGATGTAACGTATAACATTACGACTACAGTTAAGAATACCGTATTGTAGGGGCATCTGGGTGGCTCGACCATTTGAGGGTCTGACTCTTGATTTCGGCTCACGTCATGGGATCAAGCCCCGCGTCAGGCTCCTCGCTGAGTGTGGGGCCTGCTTGGGATTGTCTCTCTCTCTCCCTCTGCCCCTCTCCCTCTCTTGCATGCATTTTCTCTCTCTCTCTCTCAAATAATTTTTAGAAGACAAAGAATACTGTGTTGCATATTTGCAAGTTCCTAAGAGTACTTAAAAGAGAACTTAAAAGTTCCCATCATAAGAAAAAATTTGTAGCTATATGAGGGGATGGGTGTTAAACTTATTGTGGTAATCATTTTACAATATATACATATATCAAATAGTTACGCTGTCCACCTTAAACTAATACACGGCTATACGTCAATTGTATCTCAATAAAACTGGAGAAAATTTTTAATATTAAAAATTAAAATAAAAGGACACGTAAATTCGTACAATCCTCCTAGCAACCCTAAGAGGTAAGTACGATTCTTATCTCCATGTTAGAGGTGAGGAAACGGAGCTCCAGAAAAGCTGAGTAACCCGTCATGGGTCACACAGCTGCTTCCTTTGGCTCTGGAAGCCGGGGCATTCGTGTCTGAGGGGCTGGCGTGGAGGGGGGGGGGGGGGGGGTGTGCGGGGCAAGCAGGGGCTCTGGGAGCTCTCGGAGGAGAAAGCCGGCTGGAGGGCAGATGGGGCGAGCCAGTGTGCCAGCCGGAGGGAAGAGGGAAGAGCCGGTGCCAAGGCCGTGAGTCAGGCACAAGCTTAGCATGTGTGAGAGGGAGGAAGGAGGCGGCTGGGCTGAAGCACAGCGCAAGGCAGCGAGGAGCAGGTGAGGTTAGACGCGGAGGCCCTCGGAGCAGAGGGGCCCTGGCGCCCGACTCCATCTTTATAAAGGGCTCCTTGGCTGTGTTCATGGAGAACGGTCAATAGCAGAGCAGGAGGGGAAGCTGGCCCAGGTAAGGGCAGAGGTTGGGAGAAAGGGCTGGGTTTGGGGTGCAGTTGACAGGACTGCGTTTGCATGTGAAGGGGAGGGGGGGATTTCTCTGGAAGAATTAGGGTGCCATAGGGAGATGGGGTGGATGAGGCCAGGCAGAGGTAGTAGCCTGAGTTCAACCTGTGTGTTAGGCATTTGCTGGTCTTTGAAGCCAAGAGGCTGAATCTGAACGGTTCCTCAGGGGTGAGAATAACGGCCACTTCTGTGTGGCTCTGCTCCTGGGACCCTGCTTCCTGAACATGGTTGCCCAGTAGAGAACTCTGGAGGGCATGCTAGAAATACAGACCCCTGGGCCTATCTCAGACCCACAGAGTCTTGATATAAGAGGGCCACAGCAGTCTTAGTAGGCCTACTGTGGTCAAGTGGTAAAAGCTCGCTTTTATTAAGCACTTCCTGGGGGCCTGGGTGGCTCAGTCGGTTACGCCTCCGACTTCAACTCAAGTCAAGATCTCATGGCTTGTGAGTTCCAGCCCCGTGCCGGGTTCTGTGCTGACAGCTAAGAACCTGGAGCCTCTTTGGATTCTGTGTCTCCTTCTCTGTGTGACCCCCCCCCCCCCCCCCCCCCCCCCCCCCGCCTGTGGTCTTTCTCTCTCTCTCTCTCAAAAATAAACATTAAAAAAAATACCTTCATTAGAAAAAAAACAAAACAAAACACCTCCTATGTGCCAACACTTTACAAGAATGAAAGTTCTCGTTTTTTTAAATCTCGTAAGAATTTTGTGAGATACCTTCTCCCCTCCATCTGTCACAGATGGAAACAAGAATGCTTAGAGTGCCTGAGCAAGGTGCCCAGGGTCGCAGACACGTGCATTCAAACGTCTGTGGCCTTCAGTAGATTTCACGAATCTCCTGAGTCTCCAGGCCTCTTTCTTTCTTTCAGCCAGGGGATTTCTCTGGTGCCTATGGCTTAGTTCGGAAAAGCAACGGTCAGCCTCTTGTCCTGAGTCTAGGTTAGAAATGTTACAGCCGTCTATGGATCTCCTCTTCAAGTAAATATTTAAATCGGATCTAAATTTTTCCTCTTCAACCTTTCTAAATAAAAATAAATCTTGCCCTCTGGACTGTGTCCCCCGCTTCCCGTTTATTTAAGAGCTTCATTTATCGCGCTGAGTGCCCGGGAAGTGGGGGGCAGGAAAACAGCGGATGGCTGTGCTCAAGGAAGGAGTGGAAGGTTCTGCAAGCCCAGGCTGACCCCCCCTCCCCTGCAGCTGCTCGGGCAGAGCCCGGCCTCGGTCACGCCTCGTCCTTGGGGCGAAGCCAGAGCCCCTTATAGCGAAGCACAGTTGCTACCCTGCTCCTTTGCAACACGTGAGTTTAGCTGAGTTCTGCGGACTTGCCCCAGGGGACCGGTTCTGGAGGGAGTCACGTCCCAGGGGGAGGATGGGGGGTTGGGGGGAACACTTATGATATACTGTCCGGGATCACAGGTTGTAAACTTTTTAACAACGAAAAAAAAAAAAAAACCAAACAAAAAAAAAAAAAACGCTGCTTGCTTTTATTTTTTAGGGTTTAGATTCCCCAGGTCCTGGGGGCCAAGTCCACAGAATGAGAAATTAAGATTGACCACTGAATTCCAGAAAATTCCACGTTTCCCACCTCAACCGCTCCGCCTCTTCTCTTTGTCTATAATTTAGCTGCAGTTTCCCAAAGACACGCAGCCAGGACAGATTCTTGGGCAGAAGGCCCTGCAAAATCAAAAATGAAAAAGAGCCGTTCCGCTCCCCCCTCCCCGCCCCCCACCTCCTGCCTGGCCGTCCTCCTCCCGGGCTCTGCCAGAACGTCCTGCCAAGAGCCACCCAGGAACAGATTTCCCCGCTCATCTGCTACATCTGGTCGCCCACTCCTGCTCCCGGCTCAGCCCTCCGAAGCCACGGCTGGCCGCAGACGCCGCAGACCCTGGAGCAGACGCCGCAGACCCTGGAGCTAGACCGTGGAGCTGAAGCCTAGGGCTGCGGCCGCTCTCACTTCTGCTCATTCAGGAAACCCAGGGAGGCTGCCACCCTCGCCCCGCCCAGCCAGGTGACCCTGGGCAGCTCTAGTCGCAGGCCACTTCCTAAACCACCCTCCCCCCCACCCCCAGCCCAGTCCTCGAAGCTTCAGCCTTTACCATCTATACATTTGCTCCTCGATTCCACGCCCATGACTTCTATTTAGCTGGGAATATACTTTATCTGGGATTCAAGCCACGGGAAAGTCAGGAGGCTCAGAAACTGCCTTGCTGGGGGGCCCTGGCTGAGGACATTATGCTCTCTGAGCCCGCATTTTTCCGTCTTGAAAACAGGGCGATATCTCCTAGGCAATAGCTGTTTGTCAGGTGTGCTGAAACCTGCTGGTGAAAGGTAAATCTTCATTTTAACCGATGAATCTTAATTTATTTTCTTCTTTGGTTCCCCCTTTCCCTTTGTAGTTGTTCTGTCGCATCCTCAGCGCAGCCTTGGTGCCCCCAGGCAACCTGCATAGACTACCTAGTATTGATCTGTTATGGATTGGATGTTTGTGTTTCTCCAAATTTGTGTATTGAAGTCCTGCCTCTCAATGTGATGGGATGAGGAGTTGGGGCCTTTGGGAGATAGGGTGGAGCCCCCATGGTGGGATTAGTGGCTTTATAAGAGGAGGAAGAGACCTTAGAGCTTCCTCTCTTGGCCAGCAGGACAGAGGTGGGCCATCAGGGAGCCAGAAAAGCGTCTTTACCAGAGATGAAATCTAGCCACACCTTGAACTTGGACTTCAGCTTCCCGAACTGTGGGAAATAAATGTCTGCTGATAAAGCCATCCTGTCTGTGATATTTTGTTATAGCAGCTGGAGGAGACTAAGACATTAGCCTTTCACTATTTTTCCTCCGTGGTCATATAATCACCTATAAACATCTATGTACGTCTATATAAATACATATATATTTATCACCGTTTTATTATTTTTGTATTTTTCTGTGTCTTCCTTTTTTCCTCCAGCACCTAATGGAATCTCTCTTAATTCACTCAGTTTAGCTCCCATTTATCCTTTTTATTTATTTTTATTTTTATTTTTAATTAAATTTTTTTTAAGTTTATTAATGTATTCATTTATTTTTGTGACAGAGAGAGTGAGTGTGGGAGGGGCAGAGAGAGAGGGAGAGAGAGAGAATCCCAAGCAGACTTTGCCACCCTGAATTTATGCTTTCTTTTTTTTTAATGTTTATTTATTTTTGACAGAGAGAGAGAGAGAGACAGAGCATGAGCAGGGGAGGGGCAGAGAGAGAGGGAGACACAGAATCTGAAACAGGCTTCAGGCTCTGAGCTGTCAGCACAGAGCCCGATGCAGGGCTCAAACTCACGAACCCTGAGATCATGACCTGAGCCGAAGTCAGACGCTCAACCGACTGAGCCACCCAGACGCCCCTTGAATTTATGCTTTTTAATGGTCACATATAACTCAGTGGGATAGCAGTAGTATAATTGATGTAACCATTCCCATATAGATGATATTCAGTTTGTTTCCAGTTTCTGGCTGGTTTGTTTATTTAATCACTGGTTACAGTGGAGTCTATTTCTGTGAATATATGTCCTTAGGTCTTAAAGAGATAGATTCCTGGGAGTACAATTCCTGAGTCAAACACATACATATTTTTAATCATAAAAGATGTTGCCATATTGCTTTCCAAAAAGATTACATTAATATGTATTTCCAACCAGAAAGGTACTGTATAGTCCCTATATCCCCTTTAGCAACAGGGATTTTTGGTCTCTCATTTTTCCATCCGATCAGTGTAAATTGATATCCTGTTGTGGCTTTACTCCCTATCTCTCTGATTACACATGAGTTTGAGCTTCTTTTCATATATATATTGGGCGCCTGGGATTGCTTTTCTGTGAGTTGCCTGTTCATATCCTTTGCTCAGTTTTCTGTTGTGGTGTTTATCCCTGACTTCCTTGTTTTGTAAGAGTTCTTTGTATATTATTATTATTATAGCTGTTCACACTTTGAACTTTGACTTGCTCCCCGGGCTAACGTTTATCTATTGACTTAGTTTATGGTGTCTTTTCCAAACCAAAGCTTCCGATTTTTATCTCATCAAATGTGTACATACGTGCTTTATAGCTTCTGAATTTCCAATATTGATTAAAAAGCTCTCACCCACCCTACATTTTACGTGTGGTGTTCTAGTATTATTGTTTTACTTTTTACAAACAAAACAACGAATAAAGGAAAAAAAAAGAGACAGAAACAAACCAAGAAACAGACTCTTAACTACAGAGAACAAACTGATAGATCTTCAATCTACCTAGAACTTATGTTGCGTATGGGGTGAGAGAAGGGCTCATTTTATTTTCTTCTGGCTGGATCGTCATTTATTCTTCCATCCTTATTTAATGCCTAATCCTTCCCCCACTGGATTGAAAAATCACTTTTTAAAGACAGCTTTATTGATTTACAACAACATGGAGGGAGCTAGAGAGCATAATGCTAAGCAAAATAAGTCAGTCAGAGAAAGACGTACTATACAATTTCATTCATATGTGTAATTTAAGAAACAAAACAAATGAATAAAGGGAAAAACAGAGAGAGAAACAAACCAAGAAACAGACTCTTAACTATAGAAAACAAACTGATGGTTACCAGAGGGGAGGTGGGGGGGATGAGTGAAATAGGTGACGGGGATTAAGGAGGGCACTTGTGATGAGCACTGGGTGGTGTGTGCAATTGTTTAATCACTGTATTGTACACCCGAAACTATTATTAACTATACTAGAATGAAAATTTTAAATTTCAAAACAAGGAGCTTTATTGAAGTATAATTTACATGCTATGAAATTCATCCATCATTAAGTGATTTTGGTAAGTTGATAGAGTTTTGCAACCATCACCACAATCCAGTTTTAGAACATTCCCATCACCCCAAAAAGTTTTCTTGTATCTGTTTACCCTCTAGCCTAAGCAACCACAGATCTATTTTCTATGTCTATTGATTTGCCTTTTCTAGACAAGAAGAGTCACTTTTGTCCTACTTGAAACTATAAATATATGGTTAGGACTCTCTGCTTTGTTCCATTGATTCATTCGTTTATCCTTCAACCAATTAGAAATATAAGCAAAGAATATGAAGAGTTTTTGAAAAGGAATTACAAATGGCTCTTAAAAGATGCTCAATCTCACTCTTAATAAGATGGAAAAAACAAGGACAAATGAAAATTATGTGAGATACCATTTTTCACCTCTTAAGTTGGCAATAAGCCAAAAGTTTGGTAACATAACTTGTTGGTGATGCTATGGGCAAGCAGATTCTTATTCATTTCTGGTAAAAGCATAACCCCTTGGTGCAACCCCTACGTCAGGCAATTTGGCAGTATTTCAAATGTATATTCCTGGCGATGGTACTTTTGGGAAATTATTCTACAGATATATTTAGGAGAAAAGGCGTGCACACACACAGACGCACACACTCACATTGTAACATTGCTGGCAGTAACAAAACATTACAAACAACCTCAACGTTCAATAATAGGGAACTAGTTAAATAAATTATTTTATATCTATACAATAGAACATGAAGCATCTATGTAATAAACAACACAAAGCTCTTTTGTACTACAAATACCTCGGAGATTTAGTAAGTGAAAAACATGATTCAGAGTGTATAATATGATACCCTTTATGTAGAAAATATGGAAAGAACAAGATTCTGTATATCTATCTATCTATCACCTATCAAAATTCTGGAAGGATATACAAATGGTGGGGGGTGAGATAAACTTGGGCAGATCTGAGACAAGGACAGGAGGAAAGTTTTCTCTGTAAAATTTTCCCCCTTAATTTTAATTTATATTAAATTTCTACCTATTCAATATTTTCCCTTAGTTCTTCTCAGGCGTTTATCCTTGTGCATACATTTTAAGACAATTTTATCCAATTCTCACCTTCCTAATGCTGCTGGCCTTTCAACTGTAATTGCATTAAATTTACATCTTAATTTTGGGAGAATGGACTTTTACATTATGTCGTCTTCTCAACCAAGACTGGGAAGCTTTTTTTCTATTTGTTAGATTTATGTTTAGATATTTTGATCAGATGTTATATTTTCATTTAAGTGTCCTTACTAAATCAATTTCTAGACAAGTCTTTAGTTTATTTTGAATGAAACATATTTACTACTTTTTCACCCAGATGTTTATTGCCAGAAGACAGAACATTCAGTTCTTTTATTAATTCTAGTAATATTTTATAAGATTATCTTGGGTTTTCTAAGTACATAACCATATCATAAACCATCAGACTCTTTTGACATTTATATCAGTTATTTCATATTCGTGTCTCAATGCATTGGTTAGAATCCCAAGATAATGTTAAATAATAGTATCGATTACGGGTTTCTGTTCAAGTTCCAGATTTTAGTGAAAATGGTTTTTGCACTTGCCATGTGGGTTAATATTAGGTTAAACCACATGCAAATGTTGTTTTATAGGTTTAAAAGAGTTGGACATTGGTGATCTCACATGATTTGATATGTTTGCAGTTGGTTCCCACACGTCTTTGTCTGAACTTTTTATTAGAAAGGGCCATTAGGGGTGCCTGGGTGGCTCAGTTGGGGTTGTCTGACTTTGGCTCAGGTCATGATCTCCTGGTTCATGGGTTGGAGCCCCTCGTAGGGGTGTGTGTGGACAGCTCCAAACCTGCTTCGAATTCTCTGTCTCCCTCTCTGCTCCTCCCTCACTTGTGCTCTCGCAAGTGGACACCATCTCTCTCTCAAAAATAGGAAACCAAAAAAAAAAAAAAAAAAAATGGCCGTTAAATTTTTATAAATGTGTTTTGGGCACTAGTTGGCAGGGTCCTTTGATTTTTCTCTTTTAATATTCTTGGTAGACTGTTACACTGGTGACACCAACAAACTACATTTTCCAGTATTCTCACTTCTGTATAGCTTTTTGTGTGACTTCAACCAATCATCATGATGGTTGACCAGAGCTTGATAAGCAGCCAGATGATGCAACCAGAGCTTGATAAACCCCTATACAATGGAATTGGTCCTTTTAGAACAACCCTTCCCCCCTGGCAGCCAGACACCGTAAGTGTAACGAAGCTTGGGCTAAATTACTAAACGATGAGAAGCCATCTTGGATGTTCCAGCCTAGCTGAACTCCCAGTTGAAGACAATCGTGAGTCATTCAGTTACACTGTATGAAGCAGAACTTCCCAGCTGAACCCAGCCACACCACAGAATCACAAGAAATAATACATTGTTATGTATTTAGGACACTAGGTTTTGCGGTCATTTGTTAAGCATTAATAGAAAATTGGAAAAATGTTGTAGTAGTGAATTATGTTGACAGATTTTCTTATAGTAAACTAACCGTGAACTGTTAGAATAAACACCACTTGATTGTGAAAATATTACTTTGATTCATTGCTGGCTTCTGTCGGCTAATTTAAAAACTTTTCATGTTTAACTGATTGGTTGATTGTCTTTTTTGAATTCTGAATTACAGAACTTTCTACATTTTTCTATGGCCTAGAATTACTGAAGTAACATTTAATTATCCCTTTACATTTTTTTGTTGTTGTTGTTTTGTTTTTAGGGGCACCTGGGTGGCTCAGTTGCTTAAGACAACTTGATCTCAGGTCAGCATCTTATGGTTCCTGCTTGGGATTCTCTCTCTCCCTCACTCTCTGCCCCCCTCCCACTTGTTCTCTCTCTCTCTCTCTCTTTCAAAATAAATAAACTTAATTTTTTTTATTCTTCTTGAGATATAATTTGACAAATAACAGTATATAAATTTAAGGTGTATAACATGTTGATTTGATACATTACTACTAAAACATTAGCTAACATTAATTACCCATTTTTAAATTTTGAAAATATTTTTAGTTCTTTTATGATTAATGTTGATATTTTGTATTTTATTTAAAAATCATACATTTCTCAGGTTTTCAATTGTGCATCCATTTATGGCTTTTGATATCTTCTGTATATGTGGTTGTATCTTCTTTTTTATTTATAAATTTGTATGTTTTTATTCTTTCTTTTATCCTTAATAAAGCTCATATGATCTATTAATCTTTTTATTTTTTATTTTTATTTTTTTCAATATATGAAATTTATTGTCAAATTGGTTTCCATACAACACCCAGTGCTCATCCCAAAAGGTGCCCTCCTCAATACCCATCACCCACCCTCCCCTCCCTCCCACCCCCCATCAACCCTCAGTTTGTTCTCAGTTTTTAAGAGTCTCTTATGCTTTGGCTCTCTCCCACTCTAACCTCTTTTTATTTTTTTCCTTCCCCTCCCCCATGGGTTTCTGTTAAGTTTCTCGGGATCCACATAAGAGTGAAAACATATGGTATCTGTCTTTCTCTGTATGGCTTATTTCACTTAGCATCACACTCTCCAGTTCCATCCACGTTGCTACAAAGGGCCATATTTCGTTCTTTCTCATTGGCACGTAGTACTCCATTGTGTATATAAACCACAATTTCTTTATCCATTCATCAGTTGATGGACATTTAGGCTCTTTCCATAATTTGGCTATTGTTGAGAGTGCTGCTATAAACATTGGGGTACAAGTGCCCCTATGCATCAGCACTCTTGTATCCCTCGGGTAAATTCCTAGCAGTGCTATTGCTGGGTCATAGAGTAGGTCTATTTTTAATTTTTTGAGGAACCTCCACACTGTTTTCCAGAGTGGCTGCACCAATTTGCATTCCCACCAACAGTGCAACAGGGTTCCCGTTTCTCCACATCCTCTCCAGCATCTATAGTTTTCAGTCTATTAATCTTTTTAAATGATTCAGTTTTTTATGTATTCTTTCACAATTTTCTTGATTTCTATTTTAATGTTAGATTTCTGTCTTTATTAATTTCATTTTCCTGGTTTCATTTGGCTTATTTTTTTACTTTTTAAAAACGTAATTTCTAGTAAGTTCCAAGAATTGACAAGATAAGCCCCCAAAATGTGAAAAGGTAAGCAACAATAATTCTTGAGTAAAATGGGAAAATTTCCTTCAACAATAAATTGAAATTAGTAGTGTAGAATGGACATTAATATTTCCTTTCGCTCATGTAATATGCATCCCCCTTCTTCAGGCAACAGGACATCAATTTCCCTTTGGGAACAACCTCTCCCTTATCCCCGGGCTAGAAGGGAGGATCTCAGTTCTAAGGTCACGGTGGAGCCACAGGACACAGGCCTAGCTAATCAGAGTTCCCGTCTACCTGGCCACAGTGATTGGTCCAGGAATGGGCACATGACTCAAGATGGGCCAATCAAGTCTCTTCCCAGGGTTTGTTGGAACTACCGGGAAAAAGACTCTCTCTGTCCTGAGATTTCACGTGCTAGGGAAGCAAGGGAGTCTGCAGCGGCTGGAGGTGGTCTTTGTCACCACTAGAAAGAGTCTGTCTGAGAAAGAAGTCAAGGTAGAGGATCAGAGACAGAGACGGATTCTTAATGACCTTAGCTGAACGCTTGATTGCTATGTCTGCAGTTGATTCATCCCCTTTGAACCTTCTAGTTATGTGAGCAAGTAAATTCCACATTTGCTTAGTTAACTTTGAATTGGACTTCTGTTACACACCAAAGGAGGAATCCTGATAGACACCGGAGGGAGGGTGGGATGCTCAAATCACATGGCTGGGTTCCCTGGCAAACAGCTCTCATTCTTTGGTTACTTAGGGGCTTTCCAAAAGCCACCTTTATTGTCTTCATCACTTAAGAAATTCAAGGGTTTCAGGAGCTCTGTGCCAGAAATGGGGACAAAGCCCGAATACGTGTATCTGTTCTTGTAAATCACAATATCACAGAGAGGATAGAGACTTGTAAACAAAAAACAGGGTGCCTGGGTGGCTCGGTCACTTGAGCATCACACTTTTGCTATTGGCTCTGGTTATGATTTCACAGTTGGGAGACTGAGTCCTGCTACAGGTTCTGCACTGAGCATGGCGTCTGCTTGGGATTCTGTCTCTCTGCCCCTCTTCTGCTCATACGCTCTGTCTCTCTCCTTCAAAATAAATAAACTTAAAAAAAAAAAAACATATTCTCCAGAGTAAAAGGAAAAATTTCTGTGCATCTTTAAGGTTTCAAATTGTATGTTTATGGCAGGCTACTTCAGCCAATGAACTCTCGAGTTTCTGGTGACATACAATTACGACAGAATTTCTCCCAACTTAAGGAAAACCATCCTGACCCCATATTCTCCTCTAGATATGGCCTCTCTATTTTGCTTCCTTTATAGCAAAACTCATTCAAAGTGTGTCGACATTTACTGTTTCTACTTCTCTTCCTCCTAGTCTCTTCTGATGGGATGGCTGTATCAGGATTCTGCTCCCATTTTGCTCTTTGCTCAAGGACCCAGTAGCTTCCATGTGGCTAAATCCAATTAACTGCCTTAGCTTATTTGACTGTTGCAGAAATCTGATGTCGTTTATCAGTCTCTTCTGGGATCACGCACCCTTCACTTGGCTTCTAGGACCCATGTTCTGCTGGTCTCACCTCTCCCAGTGGCCACTCCTCAGTCTCTGTTGGTCCTTCTCATTTACCAGACCAGTTCGTTTTGGGGGGCCCCCAGTCTCAGCCCTTTGATGTCATCACTATCCACGTGTTCTGAGTGGTGATCTCAGCCAGTCTCACAGATTTAAATACCATCTATATGGTGACAGCTTCCAAATTTATGTCTCCAGCCTGGACCTTTCCCCTGAATTCCAACCACATACTTGTCATTCTCACTTGGTTGTCTAATGTGCATCTGGCTTCACACACCCAAAAAGGAAACTCCTAATCTTCCCACAATAAACCAGCTTGTCTCCCATCTCATTAAATGACAACGCCATCTTTTATCTTTTTAGGCTTCACACTCTGGATTCTTCTTTTACTCTTTCACTCTTATACTCCACATCCAATCAATCAGAACACCGTCCTGGATCTATGTTCAAACTATATTTAGAGCTTCCACGGGTACCACCCTGGTCTAAATTTCCATCATCCATCATCTCTTGCTCAAATTACTATCTTGGGCTCCTTACTGGTCTTCTGGCTCTATCTTTGTCGGGCCCTTTGCTATCCAACAGCCAGAACGATCATTTCAATACGTGTCTTTTCTTGGAATCCTCCAATGGCTTCCCAGCTCACTCAGGGTAAAAGCCAAACTCTCATCTGATTGTTTTCTAGCCTTCACTCGATCTGGACTCTCCTACTCACCTCGTGCCAGCCACACTGCACTCCATGCTGCCCCTCAAACACACCACGTCTGCTCTTGGTCCAAAGTTCTTCCTTCTGGAATGCTCTTTCTCAGCTCTGTACATACTTTCCTCCCTACCTTTTAGGTCTTGGCTTAAATATCCCTTTTCAGTGAGTCTTTCCCTGATCACCTTATATAAAATGACATCCTCCTATCACCTCTCTTGATATGTACTATTATTCCTCCACAGTTATTTTTTTTTCCTTATGTTTATCACCACTTAATGCATCATGATTTAACTTACTTATTTATTCTCTATCTTCCTACATTCTAGAGTAAGCTCCATGAGGGCAGAGACGTTGTGCTTGTTTTGTTAACTGTTGTATCCCTTGGTTGATAGCAGGTGCTCAAAAATGTTATTTGAGTGAATTAAATCAATGATTAAAGAATACATCACACCAGTTTGTTCCCTACCATTATAGCCCTTCTGTAAAATGTTTGAGATTCTCTGCGAGAAACAACCAAGGGCCACGCAGGGTTTGGAATAGGAAAGAGATGGTGACAAAGGCAGATTTTGAGGCAATTATCCTGTGGAAAGTGTGCTAGATGGATTTGGGAGTGAACAGGGAGGCGTGAGGAGGAAACTGGGAGCAGGTTGGCTAGTAGGAGGTCATCGTAATAGTAACACACACACACACACACACGCACACACACACAACACAAAAAACAAAAAACAAAAACTGATGATGACCTTGGGGGTTAAGCCTTTGTGACTGGGACAGAAAGACAACACTGCAGGAGAAATACTAATGTCTGCTGACGTAGGCGCAGTTATGACCTTCCTTCCTCCCTTCCTTCCTTCTTTCCTTCTATTCCTCATACAAGCAAATTATTTTAATAATTATGTGACTGGAAAAGAGACGATAGTATTTTTGCGTAAATAACTTGGTTAAAGAAAAAAATCTCTATTTCACCCAGATTATGTCTCCTTGAGAAAAGTGGTTGCCATTTCTTTTTCTTCAAGAAACATAGAAATGTTGTAATAAATGCCTCAATTTATTTTTGTACAGTGCCATTTTTACCCCCCAAATGCAAACTCTACAGCTGTAAAGTAAATGTATGCATATATATAAAGTTTATTATTTTTATTTATTTTGAGAGAGAGATGGGCAACAAGTGGAGGAGGAACAGAGAGAGAGGGAGACACAGAGTCCGAAGCAGGCACCAGGCGCTCAGTGCAGAGCCCGATGTGGGGCTCAGACTCACGAAGTATGAGACCATGACCTGAGCCAAAGTCAAGATTTGGACGCTTAACTGACTGAGCCACTCAGGCACCCCGTAAAATATATTTTTAATATTATCTTGGTAATAATCTAAGAAATAAGACTGCGACCTAAGTGAAAGAAATCAGACGGAGAAAGACAAAAACTATATGAGCTCACTTATATGTGGAATCTAAAACAAACCAACCAACCACAAGACAACCAACCAAACAAAAAAACCCAAACTCCTGGAAAAAGAGATCAGATCTGTGGTTACCGGAAGTAGGGGTGGGGGATTGGATAAAGGTGGTCAAGAGGCGTCAACTTGCGGTTTTAAGATCGGTACTAAGGGTGTCACATGCAGCGTGGTGACTACAGTTAACTCTGTTGTATAGTATGTTTGAAAGGTGTTAAGAGAGTAGGTCCCAAGAGTCCTCATCCCAAAGAAAAAAAGATATTTTTCTTCCCTTTTCTGTGTGTGCATCTATTTGAAATGATGAAAGTTAACTAAACTTCTTGTGCTGATGATTTCACAATATATGCAAGTCAAACGATTCTGCTGTGCACCTTAACGTCCCGAATCTCAAAAGAAACAGGGAGAAAAGACTCTGGCCCACTACCTTTACAACCCTTTTAGATAATTATGTCTCAAAAAAAAAAAAGATAATTCTCTCTCTTTCTCTGTCTCATTACCTATCTATCGTCCAAATAGCATGATAATAGCAATTATGTATATAGCTCATGTATATACGTTCCGGGCACTGTGTTGGGCACTTTGCATAAGTGAATTCGTTTAATTCTTGCAACGACTTTATGAAGTAAACTAACTGCTGTAGAAACCCAACCCAGAGTCTCAGGATCTCAACGCAATGAAAGCTTTTTTTCACTCAAATAATAGTTCAGTGCAGGTATCTGGCCTTCCACATGGTGATCCAGGGACCCAGGCTCCTTCACTCGGTGGCTCCGTCATCCCACGGGGCTTTAAGTTCCTGTTGGACACCCTCAGCCAGCCAGTGGGGAAGCCAGAGGATCACCGGGGAAGTTTTGCTGGGCCAGGCCTGGATCAGTGCACACCCCTTCCCCTCACATCCCATTTACTGAGGAATTCAATCACACAGCAGGCCCAAGGGCAAGGGAGACTGGGCTGGGAAGAAGAGCGTGGCTGCGTGTAAATAGTTGGCACACGCCAGCCTGCCAAAGGTGGGCCCTGATGTGCTATTCCCCACCCGAGAAAAGTTCTGGAATGTTAAGAAACTCGCCTAAAGTTGTATCGGTAATAAGTGATGGAACCGGGATTCAAACCCAAGTTGCTGGCCCCCAGAGCGAGGGCTCTTTATCACTTCGACCGCGGTGAGGTTCCACAGAGGTGAGGTCCAAGTGGCCACCGCTCTTCCAAATAAATGGGGACAAACAACAGCAACAAAAGCAGCAGTCACTCTCAGACCCCAGAGTGCTCCCGTTTCTCCCCGCTCATCCTCAAGCTGCTTGTTTCTCCTGAGCGGACAGCTAAGGGGGCCAGAAACTCCCCAACAATCCCCCCTCTCTCCGGGTGCTGGGTCCTCAGTGAGGCAGCCTCCGCAATTGCACGTGCCTGTCACCGAGACTGTGTTGTCCTGGTCACTGCCTGCCTGATGGGGGAGGGGCCGACTGGAAGGAGGAAAGGGGCCCGTGGCCCAAGGACTTTCCCAGTGGTCTCTCTTGACGCATCTCATTTCTGTCTCGGGGGCCATGTTCAGAATAACACAGACTGTCACCTCACTTCAGGCCCCCTCGTGGGGTCAGGGCAGCGGGAGGGCGCTGAGCCCGCCTCTACCCTCTTCTCTGCTGCCCACCGGTGGAGTGACTTCTGGAGAGTCAGTCGTGCTCTCTGGACCAAATGGATTCAAGACGTGCAGGAGGTCTTAGAATGAAAAGTAGCCGGCGAAAACCGTGGGTCGTCTCCTCACAAAACACACATACCCGCCCAATTCTGCAGACTTTACAGGCTCCCTGAAGGGTGTCCCCGCACGACACCCTTGAGGTCAACCCTGTCCGTTGAGGTCAGCCGGACTCTAGGCTCTCTTTCTCTCGACTCCCGCTTCCAGAAAGCAGTGGACAAAGAACCTCTCCCCTTGCCTTTGCTGCCTCCTGTGGAAGGAAACCTTCCAGGCACCTCGTAGGTTCCCGTGTCAGCCTCCATGTGGTCTGCGTGGTGGCGGAGAGCACAGCCTGTCCCCACAACAACCCCAGGCGTCTGGCTGCTGGAACCGAGCCCCCGGATCTGCTGGCAGACGGCCTTCTGCACAGAGCCTTGAGAGAGCATGAGTCACGGCCGACCGCTCCTTCGGATTCCCAGGTAGCGTGGATCTGACAGGGGAGGTTCAGGGGCCTCGTTTCGCGTGGTGCCAGCTAATCTTTAAAAGTCGTTCGCTTCTTAACGGTCAAGAGAGGGTTTGTGTTCGCAGTCGCCTTTCGGCGGCTGCCCTGGGGATGGAGGGGACAGCTGGCTGCCCCTGTCCTGCAGCTGTCTTGGGCACAGGAAGTCCAGAGACTACTTGTCATAGGTAAGGAGAACTATAAATACTACAAAAAAAAATGAGAGCCTCCAAGTTCAAAGGAAGTCCGGATGTGATCAAGGTCGGGCTGAGGAAGAGGAAGAAAGGGGGCCCAGGGGGAGTCCTTCTGCTTCCTTCTGAACCTTCAGTCTTCCTAACTGACCCCCAGGGGAAAGCCGGAGCTTCTTGGCATTTCAAGGCCTCTCAACTCAGGCGCCAAGTCGACTTTCTAAGCCCATGAGCCCGTGGCTCTGGTTAGCCTCTTGGAGCACCGCTGCTTTGCCTCCAGATTTTCTAGGTACTCTTCTCATTCTCCAGTTCTTCCGACAGGTTGCCCTTCTCCTACTTTCTGTTCTTCTCCGTCTTTCCTGAGGCCTGCTTCTCATTCCATGTCCACTGGAAGACTTTTCTAGGCCATTACCAAGGCGAATAAGCATGGTTGTTCTCCACTGAGTGCCAACCATACACGGGTTGCTTCGCAGGCCTTACCACCTGCGAATGAATCCCTCAGGAAGCTTCCGAGGCAAGTATCGTCGTCTCTGTTTTATAGGCGAGGGAGCTGGGTCTGAAGGGGCTCGTTAAGCCTCCTGAGGCCATTCAGCTGGTAAACCACAGGACAGCAGCTCTTCTCCAACTGGCTTCAAAACCTCCGTGTTATGCCGCTGTACCCAGGCCCACGTTCATCTACCCACCCACCTCTCCATCCACTCACTCAACTGATGCTTTTGTTCCTCCCTCAAATACCTACATGTAGCATGGCAGCTCTCTCCCTCTTCCAAACTCCTGGGGCTCTCAGTATCTGAACCCCAACTATAGCACCACACTGTCTACACTTCTCTCCTAGTGTAGACATTATCTTTTTTTTTTTAATGTATTTATTGTTTAATTTATATCCAAGTTAGTTGGCATATAGTACAACAATGATCTCAGGAGTCGATCCCTTAGTGCCCCTTGCCCGTTTAGCCCGTCCCCCCTCCCACAACCCCTCCAGCAACCCTCCGTTCTCTATATTTAAGAGTCTCTTATGTTGTGTCCCCCTCCCTGTTTTTATATTCTCTTTGCTTCCCTTCCCTTGTGTTCATCTGTTCAGTATCTTAAATTCCTCATATGCGCAAAGCCACATAATATTTGTTTTTCTCTAATTTCACTTAGCATAAGACCCTCCAGTTCCATCCACGTAGTTACAAATGACAAGATTTCCTTCTTTTTGATTGCCAAGTAGTACTCCATTGTATATATATACCACATCTTTTTTATCCAGTCATCCATCGATGGACATTTGGGCTCTTTCCATACTTTGGCTATTGTCAATAGTGCTGCTATAAACATTGGGGACGTTATCTTCTTAACTAGATTGGAAGTGCTGAGGACAGGGATCCGGTGTCCCTCGTAAAGTCTGCCATAGCACTTTGGGCAGATTGGATACTTACTGACAACTGGCCAATGATGGAACATTTACTCTGCTTTTATAGGCAGCTGAGAATAGCCATGTTCCCAGATGACCAGGAACCAGGATGCCATGTCTTCAGGTGACCTGAGCCAGGGGAAGCCATTCACATAAGGTCAACAAAGGGCCTCTTGCTGGTGTCCTGAGCCAGAGTCTCCAGTAACCCAAAAGAACCCTGGTTTTATACTCTTCCCAAAAAACATTCTGCAGCAAGCACGGAACTTCAGCCTTGAGACAGGAAATGTAGTATTCCGTTTCCTAGGCGACCGTAATTCTTTATCTTTCCATCCTGCCTGCCCCTTTATATTACAATGGGATCTCTGATAACTGGAATACAAATCCGAAATACTCCTCAGTAGCCTCCAAGAGGACATTTTTCAAAGCTGCTAGAGATCCTGGTCCTCTGCAGCACAAGGAAAACGAAATGATGAAAGTAGCAGTTGTCTGAACCTAACTCTGTTCCTGTTTACCCAGACCCATAGACGAGCGCCATTGTAAGTCACCCGGTGCCAGAAGCACTGGGTGTCTGAGTGTTGACGGAATGCCGTGGTCCCCAGCCACACCCCTGCCCCGGGGCTGGCTTGAGTTCTCCTCCCCCTGGTCCTGCTCTGACTTCAGGCATTATTCACACCATGCTGTATTAGGATCATCTGTTTACTTGAGTACCTTCTCCACTAGACTGTGAACTTCTTGACAGCAATCACCATGGCATCATCGCCATTATCATTGTCACCATCCTCATGGTGGTGATAGTCAACATTTTCAGCGCTGACTGTGTGATATGCATTGTGTTTACCGCACACGCATTTTGGAATCCCGCCAAAACAATCCCGTGAGGTAGGCGCTCTTGGCGTTCTCCGGGGCCATTTTGATTTTCTTAAGTCCCAGCATGCACAGTTCAGCAAAGCCTATCTTACTGTGAAAGCTCTTAAAGACAGAGAAAGAGAGGGAGAGAGAGAGAGAGAGAGAGATTTGGGAGAAATATTTTCCCCCTTAGCTCAAAAGAACTTGTCATTCCCGAGATACAAACTTTTTGAACTGGATTGTAAAGATGGCCAATACAATGCCAAAATAATAGATTGAGGGGGCAGGGAGATAAAAGGCAGAGCCGGTGTGGAACTGACTCTAACAGGCTGTGTGGCCTTGGGCAAGTCCCCTCACCGCCCAGAGCCTCAGTTTTCAAACATGCGAAGCGGGGGTCATAAAATGTCTCGTGTTCTTGGGAAAACTAGGGAGAATGTAGGCAGTGCCTAGCATGGTACCTGACATAAAGTCGGTGTTTACCAAATTGTGGCCATTATCTTTATTTTCATGATCAGTACTCACTCTTTAATATTAGAGGGTGATACAGCCCGAGGTTTAGCCTGAATGTGTATCAAAGTAGTTCTTAACTCTCCACAAATAATTTGCCAGTGATCCCCAAGGCAGAGGACTACTTCTCCCTGCACAAATTCAGAGTGCTCAGTAATGGGACATGAACGTGCCACGCAAGCGATCTAAGGATCCTCAAGCATGTTATTTTGATCTGGAGTTAAGTTCCTTAACGTCTTCAGAAGATTCATGGGAGCTTTGTTAGACTGAGGTCACCGCAAACACTCCTGTTCCGGGTCAAGAGTGAACATGACCACACAGAGCTCTTGCTTGGCAACAACTAGAGGCCTTAGAAGCTGGTGGGGGGAGGCAGAGGCAGACAGAGAGCCCATGGGGATGTCCCTCGGGTGCATCGGAAGGCCAACTTCGGGAATGCCCATAACAAGGGTTTCTGTTGTGTTTTATTTAGGTTGTAGTCGGGTGGTTTGCCCAGTCATCCACTGGCCCAGGCACTTGCCAGAACTGCCTGCAGAGGCAAGGTGATGAGGAAGCCAGCTCCAGCCTGCCATCCAGGCTGGGCTCCCGCCAAGTGCTTTGGGCAGTCACTAGATGACTTGGGGCCCGGGAGATAAGAGGCTTAGACGCCAGTCTTAAATCTCCCTGGCTTTTCTTTCCATCCTGGATTTACGGAGCACAGAAATGCTCGCAAAGCCACAGCCTCCGAGATTCTTTACTGGGAGAAGCCCTGGGATCCTTGCTCTGCTGCTGTCAGTAACCACAGCCTCTGTCACAGCCGGGGCAACCGAGAAGGAAGAGGGTCGGTGTCCCTCCCCCCGCCCACCCCCCCCCAACACTTGGCGTGAACAAGTTCATGTAGGTTGTTTCCTATACCTGGTGAAGATAATGAGGGAGCTCTTACTGAGGGTGGAAAACAGGAGAGGCAGTTTGAAGCCAAAAGCATGGAGTGGCTAAACATCTCAAGGTTAACACACAGGGCTCCCAGGAGGAAGAAGGGTGTGCTCAGCTCTGGCCTGGCTCCCAGGTGACTGGAGCAGGAGCTCGGGGTGGGGAAGCTTCCTGGAGAGCGCAGTCCCAGAAGGCATGCTCCAGGAGCATTTCCGCCATGGCCTGGGCCATACCTCTTAGGGGATGTAGGAGGAACAGCCGATTCTCTAAATTAAAAACTGTGGGAGAGCATTCTGTCTCGTCGTGCTCACTCTGCCTCCGCCTTTCTGTCTTGTGCCGCCCTCATCTAGCTACTATTTTTTTTTTAATTTTTTTAAATATTTATTTATTTATGAGACACGGAGCGTGAGCGGGGGAGGGGCAGAGAGAGAGCGAGACACGGAATCCGAAGCAGGCTCCAGGCTCCGAGCTGTCAGCGCAGAGCCCGACGCGGGGCTCGAACTCACGGGCTGCGAGATCATGACCTGGGCGGAAGTCTGACACTTCACCGACTGAGCCACTCAGGCCCCCCTCATCTAGCTACTATTTTGACATTGCATTGCCAATCTTTCCACTTCACTTCAGAAATCATACCCACTTTATTTCTCGGAGACGACAAGCTCGTTTTCATTAGAGGGAAAAAGCAGGATTGGCTAATGTTTCTACCAAATAGTTTTTCTTTCTTTCTTTCTTTCTTTCTTTCTTTCTTTCTTTCTTTCATGTGCTTTTTTATCCTGGAATAAGATATTCCAGTTTGTTCTGATCTTCCTGATCTATTCAAAATGTTCTCACTCCTCATGCCCTTAATTAAATCTTCAAGTTGGAAACTACGTAGTGAGATTCGTTATTCAAAATACCAAGAGAAAACATAAGTAGGCCTCATCTTTTGCTGTAACAATGCCAGTTTTCCATAATCTGACCTTCACTTGACATCAGCAGACCAGAACCTTTCTTCAAAGCAGCGTATATATTTTTATAACCGAGATGCGCACGATGACGACAGAGGATTATCTTCGGTCATTAAAGATGCTGGAACATTCTTTATTACAGATGGAAAAAATAGCCCCGCGGTTAGTTATGATTCCTGTTTGCAAAGCTGACTTGAGCTGTCTTTTGTTGTTATAAGGTGTGGACTCCAACTGTAGGATTACAAGTACCTATGTTCTTTAGAACCAATATTTAAAAGCAGATTAGGTATGTGACTCACACATTCTGCAGTCATATTTTGCAGAATAGCGAGAACTATGTGCGATCATAAAAAATGCAAATATACTCACAAACAAGAAAACCCTCTGGATACTTTTCCCCAAGCAAGCCGTATTTATTTTCGAGGGAAACCTAGGGATGCATTGCTTTCAGGACATATGCTATGTTTTATTCTCCCATGATCTTTTCGTTTGTTTGTTTTATAGGAAAAGAACCAATGGTGTTTTTAATCCATAAATCATTCTGGAATATGAATGAATAAGTGACCAGTTACAGGGAGAACTGGCGTTGCCACAAGATGCCAGGGTCAAAAGAAATTTAGCTGGACAATAAAACTTTTGGTCACCCTTCAACATAGAACATACATTGAATTTAAGACAAAGATGCAAAACTGTGCAAGTAATAAAGACTCTTAACTCCAGTTTGGATGTTTGGCTGGTGACAGCTTTCAAGCTCGTCCGTCCCCTCTTCCTTTCTGCCCCAGACCTGGGCAAGCTGACGAGAAAGCGCAGGGTCACCATTCCATTGGCATCAGAGGGCGGGCAAACCGTGCAAGGCCTGGGCTATGCAGGAGCCCTCACCCCAGCCTCCCCCTTCCGACCACAATAAAAACCAACGCCAGTTGCCTTTCCCTGCTCCCTTGAGCCATTCTTGGACTTCCCTAGAAGCCTGCCCTGCACCCCTCTTCCCCAGAAATCTGATAACGTAACAAACCTTTTCATATCCTCTCGGTATGTGTCTGTGGCATCACCTGTTTTGACATCTGAACCAAACTTTGGTTCACCTCTGCAGGGTGATCACAACAAAATGGTACGATCCCGTTAAAAAGTTCTTAGGTACATTCACGTATTAATAATCCCCCCCTCAGCAGAAAAAAACAACCCACGGAGAAATATACTGAAACATGAACCGTGGCTGTCTCTGAGTGGTAGGATATGGGTATTCTCTTTCTTCTTCATATTTCTCTGTATTTTCTAAAATTCCTGCTACAAAGATATGCTTTTTTATATGTATGCAAAAAGCCGTGTAGCATGCAACAGAGTCGAAAATGTTCTGCTTTAAGAGAAGAGAAGGAAAATGCTCAAATCATTTTGATCCATTTTAACTTTGCCTAATCCTGAATTACATACACAAAGAAACAGAATCAAGGCTCACATGATCTGTTCTCTCTTTTAAAAAGAAGAACAAGGAAGCATAAGTGCACGAAGTTAAGTTTCACTTTTTAGGAAAGTTTTAATCTAATCTTTGAAACTATTTGGATGAGAGTCAGCATGGGGAAACATATTTCTGCTAAAAAAAAAAGAAAAAAAAGTCTTTATCCTCAGGACTCAAAGGCTGAACTGAACTCTTTTAAACCTAGAACCACTTAAAAATGTTAATTAAAAATGTATTAACATAGCATCTTGCACATGCGTGGCCATTCCTTGTCTTGCAGATTTCCATTCTAGGGACAGTGAGTCATGTTCTGTAAATTTCCTATTCAATCGATTGCTGGTGGGGGGAAGAGGCAGACACTCGTGACCTCCTGGGAAGAGTCATTACTTCCCCCATCCTAGAGCTGAGGGAAGATGTACAAGGTCACAGGACTAGAAAGTGGCAGAGCTAGTCCTCAGAGCCTGGCAGGCTGATTTGAAATCCCCAACCCCTCTTCCCTCCGGATGATCCTGATTTAAAAGGGGCTGAACAAACAATGAAGTTTTTCAGCAGAGCAGGTGTCCTCAAACTCGAGCCTGCCCCGGAATCGCCTAGAGGACTTGCTCAAGCACGTGCTGGATCCCACCACCAGGGATTCAGGCTCGGGAGATCTAGGACAGTGCCTGAGAACGTGCATTTCTGACAAGTTCCCGGGTCATGCTGATGCTCTTCCCCCGGCAACCACACTGAGAACCAGAGCGGGGAGAGCAGAATCGTAACTCTGGGGCTTTACAGGGCAGGTGGCTCCAGGCCTGAATCTTAGAGCCCTGAAGGAGTTCCTCTCATTCGTTGGATGCTTACGGCTGCCACAGGCTCTTAGTGGTCCCACAGACACTGGCAGTCCCAGAGCCAGCCAACCTCCACACCTGGCTCATTTCTCTGCATGTCATGGAATTTCCTCCAGAGAGGCTTCCTCCTCTGCTCCCTCTTAGTTAATTAGCTACCTCCCTAGGTGAGGTTTCGCTAGACCAATTACTTATAAAACAGGGAATTTCTTCTTTTGTTGCAGCCCTCAAAACAGCTCCCTTGAAATAGTATTCCGGGGGTGTTATTAGGGTTGGGGAAGTGAAGACAGGAGCTTACATCTACTTAGACTACTTATGGGAGACCAGAGGCCAATCCCAAGAGGCTGGGCCCAACCCACAGATTGTGCCGTGCGTGCATGGCCACTTACTACTAGCTGGGACAAGGGTTTTGGAGAGGCTGTTGAACCTTCCCCGGGGAAGGAAGCGTTCCCTTGGCTACCTTTTGGGGGAACAATAAGGATTAATTACACGATCAGCAGAGAGGAGAAATCTGCTCAGCCTTGAGCTGCATTAATTCTTTTAGGTCCCAGAGTGGCTTTCTCTGAATCCTTAGAAACTGGCAAGAAATTAAATAGAGTCTTAAGGATCTGGAAGAGAAAACAGTGTTATTCCAGAGGGTAAACACGTTGTGTCCTGATGACTCATTTTATCTGGCATGTGGGAAAATGCCTTGTAAGTAGTGCTCAGGAAAATATCAGTGAACAAAGCCCCCGGTAAAAAACACAGGATGGATGATCCCAACGTAGAAATTGAAATTTTAAGACGCTCCGACTTGGCTGCCTTGGCAATGGGCACCGCAAGGCCTCGGCTTTTCCCTCCCCACCCCTCCTCGTTCTTTCCTCTGTCAAACCTAGAGACAAGGGAGTCGGTTTGCTCTGTGGGAGAGGCGAGCTTCTGGCCCACTGGAATTCTGGGTGAGTGTCCTGCCCCCTCAGGAACGGGGCCAGCGGAGGCTGTCGGGGGGGATTCCTCAGCCTCGGTGTGTCCAGAGGGAAGACCTTACTCAGCCTTTGCTTCGCAAGCAACCGTCCCCACTCTGCCGCGGGCCAGGGGATTTGAGTCAGAGCTCCGGGCCTCAGCAAACCCAACCCCGGGCTGCCTCAAACAACCTGCTGATGACAGTGGCTAGCGTCTTGCCAAGGGAGAGAAATATGCAGATTAAAAGCTGGAGGAAGAACAGGGCAAGTCCCGCCAAGCTGCGGTCGTCAGACCAAATCTTGCACATCACGGATGGAGTCAGGCCGAAAACCAAATCACGTTCTGTCCTGCCGTGTCTTTTAGGCACTCAGGCCTGTGGCCCTTGTTCTCCTGGCTTCTGTTTCCCAATGTTTTAGCCCAAGCTGTGGCGGGTTGGACAGAGTCCAGAGCCCGGGGGGGGGGGGGGGGGGGGGGGGGGGGGAGAGTGAGCACTGTCTCAGGGAGCCCTGGGGAGCCCAGAGCCAGGAACCCAGGGCAAAGTGCGGAAAGGAGAGACTAGGGAAGGAGAAAGCAGGCAGCCAGGGGAGAGGCGGGCAGCCAGGGAGAGGTGCGCGCCTGCAAGAGCTCTTGGCCTGGGACTGCAGTGCTGCCCCAGGAACCAGCTAGGAGGCGGCTCAGCCGGGCACCAGGTGTGAAGTAAGTTGGAAGGCCCTAGAAGAGTATGCGGCACCCCTCCCCTGCCCTAGAGTTCCTTGTCTTATGGCCCACAGAGATCAGCAGGTGGGCCTGTGCCCTCCAGGAGCTTGCTGGATTCTGTGCTATTTGTACCCGTTGGTCTTGTTGAAGGAAACGGCAGGCGGTTTCATTTGGCACCAGAAACTCCTCGGAACCAGCAGCAGCCGTCATCTGGGAACTTGCTGGAAATGCAAAATCCCAGACCCCACCCTCCATCCGCTGCATGAGCATCTGTAATTTAAGATGCTCCCAGGTGATTCCTAGGAACATGAAAGAAGAGAACTGCCTTGACCACTGGCTCCCAAACCTGGCTGTACTTTGGCAGAACTTTAAAACTACGTTGACGAGCGCCTGGGTGGCTCAGTCGGTTAAGCGTCTGACTTCGGCTCAGGTCATGATCTCATGGTCTGTGAGTTCAAGCCCCGCATTGGACTCTGTGCTGACAGCCCAGAGCCTGGAGCCTGTTTCAGATTCTGTGTCTCCCTCTCTCTCTGACCTTCCCCTTTCATGCTCTGTCTCTCTCTGTCTCAAAATAAATAAATGTTAAAAAAAAAATTTCTTTTTAAAAATATATTGATACCTGGACTCCACCCCCAGAGATTCTGATTTAATTGGTAGGGTTGTGGCCTGGGTGTCAGGATTTTGATTTCGATTTTATTTTGTTTAAAAAATTTTTTTTTTAACGTTTATTTATTATTGAGAGACAGAGAGACACAGAGCATGAGCAGGGGAGGGGTAGAGAGAGGAGGAGAACAGAACCCAAAGCAGGCTCCAGGCTCTGAGCTGTCAGCACAGAGCCCGACGCGGGGCTCAGACTCACAAACTGTGAGATCATGACTTGAGCTGAAGTCGGTCACCCAACCAAATGAGCCACCCAGGCACCCCTGATTTTATTTTATTTTTTAATGTTTATTTTTTTTGAGAGCGAGCGAGAGGGGGAGGGGGCAGAGAGAGACGGAGAGAAAAGCCCAAGCAGGCTCTGGGCTGGCAGTGGAGAGCCTGACATGGGGCTCAAACTAACTCACCAACCATGAGATCATGACCTGAGCCAAGATCAAAAGTTGGACTCTTAACTGACCGAGCCACCCAGGTGCCTCTGGGTATCAGGATTTTTAAATGATTCCAGGGTGATTCCAACATGCAGTAAAGTTTGAGAAACACTGCCTAAAGTACCTTGAGATTTTTCTCCTAGACCACTGCTTCTCAACTGTTAATGCAAACAGAAATTACCAGGGCATCTTACAAAAATTTGGATTCTCATTCAGCTGTCCTGAAGAAAAGGAGATTCCGCAGTTCTAATGAGCGCCAATGCTCCTTAGATGCTAATGCTGCTGGTCCGAGGACCTTACTTTGAGAAGCAAGGTTTTAAGACATATGAGAGTGACCATTGGAAAGAAAGGCAGTGAAATAAAAACAGGGAAAATCCAGCTTTGTGACACCTGGCCTGGGTAGCTAGTGTGGGAGAAAGACCTCAGGATCCAGAGGTAAGCAGACTGGAGTTCTACCTTCCCCTTACCAGCTGTGGAAACCTGAACAACTTATGTAATTTTTCTGATCATCAGTTTCATTAATTGAAAAAAGGGGATAAGAAGGCCTATCTAATAGAGTTATATAAAGATATACAGGGTTTCCTGTAGAAAAACAAAACAAAACAAAACAAAACAAGGAAACACAACAAACACTACAAATTATATCAAGAAAATTTTTTGGAAAAAAAATTCAAATTATATGTTGAAAGAGCACACCACGAACCTCAGAAGATCAACAGGAAAGAACCAACATCAAGACATATTTTAATTACTTGGCTTTAAAGAAAGTGAAACAAAGCCTTAGAAAATAGAGGCAAAAATGGCAGGTGACATATAAGGAAAAGAGAATTAGATTATCATTTCATTTTGGGCAGAAGAAAAGAGAATAACATATTTAAGATATTCAAGGAAAGAAAATGGGAGCCAAGGATTTTATATCAAGCTAAACTTACTTTCAGGTAAAAAAGGATGCATACAAACTGTAATCAGCATGAAGACTTGGGGATTATTGTCCCTCTCTCTCATGAGCCCTTCTTGAGGAATCTACTAGAAAAAAAGCTTCAGACAACTAAAATGATTAGCAAGACACTGGCTTAAGTATTGATGGTGAGCACTCAATAGAGTTACTTGTAGAACCAAGAGTTCTACAAATAAGGGTTAAATGGAAGAGGGGTGTGGTATATTCTGACTATATGCTCTGGAACATAGATATGGTGCAACTATAAGTAATAGTACAAGAAGGAGGTGAACATATGACAAAGACATTTAAGAACCTTTTTGTGTTAGGGTGATAGTTTCGTTGTTTTGAAACTATGGTACGTGAATCGTTGGATAAGATAAATGATTATAGATATTTTGTTCTGTCATTTCTTGTGTACTTGAGAATCATGTTTACCATTGTTGACAAAATGAGATATGGAAGAGCTGTATTTCGATTGGAAATTACCCCCTATTTTTGGTTGAATGTTATTTTTTAAAATTTTTTTAATGGAGCTAAGATAATTGATTTGAAATCTTTCCACTTTTCTAATATAAGACTTTAGAGTGCAATTTTCCCACTAAACACTGTTTTAGCTGCATTCCAAAAATTTCCACAGATTGTGTTTTCATTTAGTTCAAATACTATCTAATTTCCCTTTTTGATTTATTCTTCGATTCATGGGTTACTTAGCAGTGTGTTAGTTTTCAAATAGTTCAAGTTTTCTCTAGATATCTTTGCTATTGATTTCTACTACAATTCCACTGTTACCAGAGAACATACTTTATATGGCTAGAATCCTTTTATATCTGTTGAGACTCATTAAATGGCCCAAGATATGTTCTCTGTTCCATAAGAGTTCTGCATTCACTTGAAATGAATGTGTATTTTGCTGTTGTTGGATGAAGTGTTCTATAAATATGACTAAATGAACTTGGCTAATAATGTTGTTCATTTATTTCCTTACTGATTTTTCTGCCCACTTTGCCTATAAATAATTGATTGAGGGATGTTGACATCTCTGACTACAATTTCAGATTTGTCTATTTTTCTTAGCATTATCAATTTTACTTCATATATTTAGAAACTCAGCTGTGTGTATAGATGTTTGGGACTGCCGTGTATTCTTGAGGACTTCACCTTTTATCATGATAATGTTCTCTGTTTTGAAATCTGACTTGTCTGATATTAATATAGCCATTCCAGCTTACTTTTGATTAGTGATAGCCTGCTAAGTCTTTTTTCATCCTTTTACTTTTAATCTAATTATGTTTTCATATTAAAATGGGTTTATTATAAGGAACACGTAGTTAGGTATTGGTTTTTTTGCTTGTTTGTTTTTATCCAGTAAAACAATCTGCATTTTGTTTCCTTTTCTCTATCTGTATTTTGCTTCCTTTTCACTCTTTTTCTGCCTTCTTTCAAACTGCATGTTTTTATAATTCCAGTTTATCTCCTTCAGCTTATCAATTGTAGCTTGGTTGTTTTGTTCAAGTGGTTGCTTTAGGAGTTTTACATACATCTTTAATTTATGATACTATGCCTTCACGTGATAAGAGTACCACTCATGTATAGAACCTAACACTGGGTACTTACATTTCTACCCTGCTTGCTGATGTGCTACTGTGGTCACATAGTTTACTTATACATAAACCTCATGATTTATTATTATTTTTGCTTTATATGTTTATTTATTGATTCAGTTAACTATTCTCTACACCCAACATGGGGCTTCAATGAGTCCGAGATTAAAAGTTGGGTGCACTTTCCACTGTGAGCTAGCCAGGTGCCCCTACATGGTTTATTTTTAAAACGAATTTAAATAATAAGAACAAAGTTTTTGTTTTTTAATATTTACTTACATAATTATCATTTCCAGTGCTCTTCATTCCTTGGTGGTAGACCCAGATTTTCTTCCACTTGATTTCCTTTACCACTTGAGGCATGTCTCCTGGTAATGAATACTTCCAGCTCTTCGATGTATGAAAAAAGAGTCTTTATTTCCCATTCAGTTTTGAGAGATATCTTCACTGGGTAGAGAATTCTAGACTGACACGATTGTTTGCAGTGCTTTATAGATGTTGGTCCGCGGTCCTTCGTTTTGCATGTTTCCAACAGTAATATGCTGCCATTCTTAACCCTGCTGTTCTGCACAGAATGGGAATTCTTGGGCTGCTTTGAAGATTTTCTCTTTATCACCAGTTTTAACCGAATTTATGATACGTCTTACACTTTCTCCAACAAGAGTAAAAGACACATTCATTTCAAATGCACACAGAACTCTTATGGAACACGGAACATATCTTGGGCCGTCCAACAAGTCTCCACAGATTTGAAAGGATGCCAACCAAATCACAGAGGGAAATTAGATAGTATTTAAACTAAATGAAAACACAACATATGGAAATTTTTTGGAACGCAACTCAAACAGTTTTTAGTGGGAAATTTATACTATATGCTCTATTTGGTATTGATTAGCATTTTATAGATGAAGAAATTAAGGCTTATAAAGGTTAGGTAATTTCACCAAGGTCACCCAGCTAGCAAATGTTGGAACTGGGTTTCAAGTCTATGTCTAATAGGGTATAAACAAAAATAGAGGATATTGTGAAAATATTTGTTTTCAGCAGTGGTGACTGTTCCCTCTGTCTCTAGCACAGGCGTTACTAAGATGCATGGTTCTCTATAAAGCACAGGTATAGGAACTCTCCCTGTCTCTTCCAACCAATTCCCTCACATGGAATGGGTGTCTGGTGATTCCTCAGAGTAAAGAGATTCTGAGGGTGATACTGGGAGGTGTTTTCACACAGTGGTTGAATGTAGTGGTAAGAGAAGTGTGCGAGGTCATTCCTATTCACCAGATGAGGCCACTGAGCTTATCCTGTGGCTGAAGTCCTGGGGTGGCCTTCTGCCCAGGGGAGTTCCGTCCCTCATACATTGGCCCCTTACATTTCTGTACTTCATCACCAGCTTGGTAAGATCAGGCCTCTGACAGAGTTGGGGTTCTATCAGCCTGCCTATGGATACACATCTTTCTTTCTGCATATGTATTCAAGCCTTTTTCTTTTCTTGAGGCTCTCACACATGAAATGCTTCATCATTCAGCCAGTTTTCGTCTACACTAGGGGAGGATGCCCAACAACACAAAAAATCGTATGCCCTTTTTTGAAGGTAAGGCTTACAGTCCTTTGAAAGATGACAGAGGGACAAAGAAAAACCTGCTTATTTCTCCCTATAGAGTCATACCATTGACATTCTTTATTTTCTTTTATTTTTTTTTAATGTTTATTTATTTTTGAGACAGAGAGAGACAGTGTGAGGAGGGAGGGGCAGAGAGGGAGAGAGAGAGAATCTGAAGCAGGCTCCAGGCTCTGGAGCTGTCAGCACAGAGCCCGACGCAGGGCTTGAACCCACGAACTGCGAGATCTTGACCTGAGCCAGAGTCGGAGGGCTTGACTGAGCCACCCAGGTGGCCCTTACTATTGACATTCGTAATCCTCATTCATTCATTCATTCATTCCCTCCCACCCCACCCCTCTCTCTCTCTCTCTCTCTTTGGGTCAGTTCATCACTGTACATGCTATGGGTGCAAATTAAGTTGCGTACTGGAGATAACCTGTGGCTTTCTATTTCATGAAGACTTTCGTGAAGAATTTGGAGAACCAAATTCACTAGATGTGGAAAAAAAAAAATAGCTAAGTCACCAAACTAGTGCAGTGCTATGTCAGAGGCAACCACGACTGCAGCTGACTATAATTAGCTGCCAACCTCAGGCTGCCTGAGGGAGCAGCTGCCCCATCGGGAAGAAACGGTGTGGACCGAAGCAATAGAACGGAAGGCCGCTCAGTCACCTCTGGGAGGATCAGCCGTCCACCCAGCCTTGTTTACGGCACTCTGCCTCAGAATTCCAAGCCTCTCAGTCATCAGTTATCTAAACTTCCTTCCTCTAATCGGCCTAATCCCCACCCCACTCTTTATTCCCCTCCCTAGTGAAGCACTCCCCTTTGTCTCTGGAATTCCCAATTCCCAGGGTGAAATCAATAAACTCTTGTATTTTTCAACCTCTTTCCTGAAGGTTCTCTGCCCCTCTTCACATAACTAGAAGCAGGCTGTATCCTGGGGACACGGTTCCCTGCAGCGCTCTCAAATGGGTTCTTTCTTTTCTCTGACACCCAAAGTGATTCAGCACCAGCCTTACTCCTCAGTGCCAATTTGAGTTGTACTCCCCCTTCCCTCTTGCGAACCCCTTCTGCTCCTTTGAGGCTCACGCCATCTGCTCGCACCATTCTTCCTCCTCCAAGTTGTAGTTACTAACTAGTACTTTCTGAGTCTTTCCTTCTGATTCTCGGTAAAACTAACTCGCAAGTCTGTTTCCTTCTTCTTCCCTATTTCTGTCATCCTTCTTGGTGACTTCAATATTTATACTGATGATTCATCCAACACCATGGACTCTTGGTTTCCTGACTTCCTTATACTGTCAACGATGTTTTCCTACTCTGCCTTAGCTATCCACCATGCCTTAGATCTTGGCATCAACAAAATTGGCACCAAGTTCAAAATTTCGAACGCAAATATCTCCTTCCGGTTACAAGCATGATCCTTCCAAGTTACTTGCTGAGGTACCTTCCCTTCAAAAATGCTTTTACTCAGGGCGCCTGGATGGCTCAGTCGGTTAAGCGTCCAACTCTGGCTCAGGTCATGGTCTCATGGTTCGTGAGTTTGAGCCCCACGTTGGGTTCTCTGCTGTCAGTGCAGAGCCTGCTTTGGAAACTCTGTCCCACCCATCCCCTGCCCCTTCTGCACTCTCTCTCTAAAAAAACAAATATTTTTTTAAAAATGCTTTTACTTGTTTTTTGTTTTTACTTTCACTCTCCTCCTACCCCTCTGTTTCCATATCTATCGCCATCCCGTACTTATCCTTCATTTCTTTTCTTTTCTAGCTTAGATTCCATGACCCATCATTGTCATTTCTTCCTTGTGACCCTTAACTTCCTGGCCCAGTTGAATAAGGCTTGGAGGTCCAATAAACAGCACCTGTCTTCCTGCCCGAGTTCTGAGAGCTTGGGAGATAAAATTAAAACCTAGGCAGATGAAAGCTGATGAAGATATATCATCTTTCTTACTGATACAGTTAACCCCCCGGAGTGTGACTTAGTTTTGCAGCAAGGACAGGCTTTTCAAAACTTATGCACTCAGCGATGCACTGAACAACTGTAGCCACCCCGTCTAACCACCACCCTCCCCTTCCATATCATGGGATCCAGATTTCTAAAGCCAGGGTGTGGAGAAGCAGTGCAGAACATATGCTTGCTTTGGGTTGCTGGATCCCAAGAGAAATATGAGAGAAAGGAGTGGGCTTTGTATCCCCACTCACTGATCCCAACCTCATCAATAATATAATTTACTCCTCTCCATGGGAAGAGGGAGTGAGGAGCATTACACCAATGAACTTCCTCCACATGGAAAGAAATGTTAGGACTTGGCAATACATTTCCCCCAACACCTCTCTTCCTCTGTTATGCTTGTCTTGTAATTACCGAACTTTGTGGGGTCTTTTCCCTATCAGTAGCAGAGCAGAAGGTAGCCTTCAAAATATTTTTACACATTTTATCTTATTTGATCATTATAAAAACCACATGAGAGGCACCGGACATGTAGAATCCTCTATTTTACAGGTAAGAGAATTAAAGCAATGTGAACTCGCTATCATATGTTACAGTTGATATGGTAAATCCAATTTATCTGAGAGGAGGTGGATTAATTTCCTGTTGTTGCTGCAATAAATGACTACACATTTAGTGGCTTAAAACAACACAAAATTATGATCTTATGGTCCTGGAGGTCAGAAGCCTTAAGATCAAGGTGTCAACAGGGCTGGGTTTTTCCTAAAGGCTGTAGGGGAGAACCCATCACCTTGCCTTCTCCAGCTACTACAACAACCTGTATCCCTTCCTCCATTGTCAAAGCCAGTAGCACATCCCTCCCTGACTCAGACACGTCTGCCTGCCTCCCTCTTTCCCTTCGAAGGACCCTGGTCACTACATTGGTCCCACCTGACAACCCAAGATAATCTCCCCATCTCAAAATCTGACTTAATCACATAAGCAAAGTGCCTTTTGCCATGTAAGGTCACATATGAGTTCAGGGACTGGGACATGGCGGACCATTACTCTTCCCACCAAAGGAAGGACGGCACCATTGCCTGCAAAAAGAGGTGTTCGTGTTCCATTTACATAAGAAGGACTTTCTCTTACCACATTTGTTACTGAGAAAGCAAGCATACAAATACATAGCAACATTGAATGTTCAGCAGGATACCGTGTTCTGAGTAAGGATTTAATGTAGGTTGAATATACACACCGCATTATCTAAGAACAAAGTTTTAAGGATTAAGAACAACTGAAGAAGTAATACGAAAACAATTGCCTAATTAATGGAAAAAAGGCATTGATAACACCTGAGGCCAGCTGCTTACATTAAAAGGAATAATTTGAAGAAAGCATTTGGATGATCAGTGACATACAACGGACCAAATTTCTCTTCGCTGTGTATTGATAGGTCTCCCACTTCCTTCTGCATCTGTTTCATTTCCTCCCACTGTTTTATTGCTAAATTGACCAAACTATTACACTGATACATAGTTAAAATATTTATTGCGCTTATTTGAGAAAGAGGTACATTTAATTTAAAATCTATATTCTATTGCAAGTTCTAGTCAGTGAATAAAAAAAGCATATAGATTTGAAAAAAATGCAAAATTGTCTTTATTTATAGATGACATATTGTATATGTAGAAAATCTTAGGGAAGCTACAAAAAGGGATATTAGAAGTGGTAAGTTTAGCAAGGTCTCAGGATACAAGGTCAATATTAAAAAAATCAATTCTGTCTCTATATTAACAAACCATTGGAAATTGAAATTAAAAATACCATTTACAAAAGCATAAAATGTGAATTAATTAGGGATATTTTGACAAATATGTATAAGGACTCTACATGGAGAACTACCAAATATTACTGAATGGAATTAAAGAAGACGTAACTAGATGGAGAGGTATCTCAAGTTCATGGATTGTAATGCTCTATATTGGTGAGTTATCAATTGTCTCCAACTGATCTAGAGATTCAATGCTATCTCAATACAAATCTCATCACCTTTAAAAAAATTGGTACAAATGGGAAAGCTGGTTCTAAAAGTTATTTAGAAATGCAAAGAACTTAGAACAGTCAAAAATAATTTTGATATAGGAAACGAAATTAGAGGACTGATACTACCTAATTTCAAGATTTACTCTAAAGCCGCAGAATCAACACAGTGTGGCATTGGAGGATAGATATAAATCCATGGAACAGAATAGAAAGGGTCCAGAAATAAGCTAACAGATATATGATCAATTGATTTTATACAGAGGGGCTGACATAGTAGGGATAGCTTTGTTTTTGTTTTTGTTTTTGTTTTTTTAGCAAATAGGGCTGGGACAATTGCACATCCATATGCAAAAACATGACCTTCAATCCTTAACTTTTGTACTATACACAAACTTAAAAAAAAAAAAAGATCATAGCCTTAAATTAAGAGCTAAAACTGAAGCTTCTAGAAGAAAACATAGGGGAAAAAAATCCTTGTGTCCTTTAGTTATGGAAACATTTCTTGGATAGGACACAAAAAATATGATCCATAAAAAGAAAAAAGATAAACTGATTCAACAAAGTTAAAAGTTTTGCTCCTTGAAAGATAGTTAAGAAAATTAAGAGACAAGCCACGGGATGGGAGAAAATTTTAAAACTATAAGTGTATCCAGAATAAGAAATTCTTACAACTGAAGATAATTAATTAAAAATGGGCACAATATTTGAACACTTTCCAAACGAATATGTATAAATGGCAAATAAGCATGAAAAGATGCTCAACATCATCAGTAATTGGGGAAATGCAAATGAAAACCACCTATTAGGATGATTAACATGATAGTAACAAGTGCTGGTGAGGGTTTGGAGCATGGGGAACTCTTACACACTGCTGGTGGGCATGCAAAATGGTAGAACTACCTCAGAAAAGAGTTTAGAGGTTTCGTAGAAAGTTAAATTTATGCTTACGTATGACTCGGCCATTCTACTCCTAGGTATTTACTCAAAAAAAAAAAAAAAAAAAAGGAAGCTATGGGTCCACAGAAAGCCTTGCACACAAATGCTCAAAATAGCTGTGTCCATAATATACCAAAACATGAGAACACTGTGGATGCCCATTAACAATGACGGATAAACAAACTGTATGAAATAGTCACACAATGAAATACTGCTCAGTGATAAAAAGGAAAGGACAACTAATCATACGGCAACATGGATGACCGTCAAACATTGTGCTGAGCACAAGAAGCTAGACACAAGAGTACATATGTACCATTCTGTTTAAATGAAACTCTAGAAAAGGCCAATCTAAACTTCAGGGACAGAGCAGACGAGTGGCTGCCTGGAGTGAAGGTGTATATGGGAGATCAAATGGGAAGGGGATTAAAGAGAAACGTTTCAGGTGGTGGAAATGTTCTACACCACAAATGATCGAGGTGCAGATGGTGATGTGGTGATGTGTGTCAAACCTTATGGAACTATATCATTCAAATGCATACATTTTACCGCACGTAAGTTATACCTTAATAAAGTGAATTTAAATGAAAAAAGTTGAGTGAGCTGAAGTGTTTGTAAGTTGTGTGTGAAGTGTTTTTTTTTCTCTCAAGATAGCCTTCCCCGTTGGAAGGGAAGATATCCTCTCTTGTAGGGACAAGGCCACAAATCAACTTAGTGGGTAAAATGCTGCGTAACACCGAACAAGTCATTGAACTGCCCGTGTTTCCTTATCGGTAAAATGAGTGAATTAGATGATTTCAGCTGTTTGTTTAATAAATATTTATTACAGCCCACTACAGGGCAAGCACAATGCCAGGTTCTAGCTGAAAAAGAATTCATTTCGGCCATTAAGGAGTCACTAGGAGTCTAGTACAAGAGAAAGAAAGCTAATATATGATTATGACCCAGCTTATGTAAACTTGGGGTATGGGGAGAATTGATAAGGGAGCAGTCTTCCCTGATGATGCAACACCCGAGTTGGGTTCTGAGGTACAAGTAAGAGGTAAAGAAGGAAGAGAAGGCATTCTCAGCAGAGGGTGCTATGTGGACGAAGGGCCAAAGTTGAGAGACATACTGTGTGTTTAAGGTGCTTCGGGTGGCTCAGTAGGTCTGAAACCCAGAATTTATCCTTATAAGGTCATGTGGTGTCTTGATTGAAAAAAGGTTAAAAAAAAAAGATTCCTCCAGTTTAAGCAGTATGTAGACAGGAATCCCGTACCAAGTAATGATACCCATGTTGTAGTGGGTCACCTAAAAGGTTAAGGTAACTACTCCTTCAGTTAGGATCCTTTCTGTTGCAAAGAGAATCTTTTGGCTCACGTAACGTGCCAGTCCGGGAGCAGACTGGTAGAATGTGACTGGGGGATCAACCAGGTCAAGAGGGCAGCTTTTCACTCTTTCCATTTCTAGGCAGCAGCTCTAGACCCTATATCCTCTCTTTTTAATTTTTTTTTAATGTTTATTTATTTTTGAAGGAGAGAGAGACAGAGTGTGAGCAGCGGAGGGCAGGAGAGGGAGACATGGAATCCGAAGCAAGCTCCAGGCTCCGAGCTGTCAGCACAGAGCCTGATGCGGGGCTCGAACTCACGAGCTGTGAGATCATGACCCGAGCCGAAGTCAGGCGCTCAACTGACTGAGCCACCCAGGTGCCCCGTATCCTCTCTTTTTTATACCCCGCTTTCCTGAAAGATTAAACCAAAGTCTTGCAATCAAGTTTCATTGGTCCTCATTGGTCTTAGATTTTTGCACTAATCCTGAAGCAATCCCTGTGGCCAAGAGGGATGATATGTGGTGACCGGCTTGGCCAGGACCCAGAGGTCCTGGGGTGGAGTCAGCCTCATTTGAAGCATGTGGGGTGGGGGCGGCGGGTGGGGGGAAGAGGAGGGGAAGGAATTCCCAAATAAAAATTAGAGCCTTTGTGGAAGAAGGGAGACTAGCAGATACTTAGAAGGAATTAAGTTTCAAGAAAAACAGATCTCAACAATTCTTGGAACAAGTCAGGGGATACACACACAAATGGAAAATTTGCCTTTTGTCCTTCATACTTAGGCCGCCTGGTCACTGAAAACTGCCTTCAGGATAAAATAATGTGAGAATCAACATACATACAAAAAACTGTCACTCAATATTCTAAGCACCTGTATTTGTGGATAAACAGTTTTATGAGCACAAAGACAAGGGCATAATTAATTCCAGTTTATAGACTCCAGGGTACTCCACAATAGGCCTTGAAATGGGCCTTGAAGTCTGGAGGTCCTTCTGCCAGAGACAAGGTGCATGGCCATAGCTGGCTGAGGCTCAACAAGTAATCTGGTGAAACTTTAGGATAGGATAATGGATCCAAGTGGGGGCCTAGAGTGGAAAGACCAAGCTGTGGCGAATTTTCCCTGCTATGCTACGGAGCCTGGACTTTATCCTTTAAGCAATAGGGTGTTAATTTTTATGCGTGAAGTGACAAACCGAACCTGTATTTAGAGAGCTGTAGGCATAGATTAGACACTTCCTGAGAAAAGAAGGAAGGAGATAAGCATAGGGGGAATAAAGCTAAGTTTTCAAGTGGAATACTGAGGGGGTTCAACCCTAGTGGTCTTTATTTTCTGTACAAAATAGGAAGAGTGAGTACATGCTGAGTGTAAGGGGTGCTATGCAGTTAAGACCAGCTGGAAATTGCAGTTAGCTGGAACGTCTTATTACCAAAAAGTTCTATCAGAAAGTCTGTTCGATAAACTCTTCCATAATATAAAGTCATACATATGACATTAGTAGGTGAATTGAAATCCAGGAGAGCCAATTCACAATTAGTAGGTGAATTGAAATCCAGGAGAGCCAATTCACAATTAGTAGGTGAATTGAAATCCAGGAGACATTGTATTTAATGTCTACTAGGCTATTTCACCATCAGTGTGAATGCCACAGATGGAAAGATGACACAGTTAGCCCTGGTCGCTTAGGTCCTTGTGACCCTAGCGGAGCATATGTGGAGGGTTTCAGGGCTTGGCAGGCGGCGGGGTGGGGAGGACACAGGAGGAAGAAAGCCAGGAGGAGCCGTGTGCAGAGTGCAGCGAGAGGCAGAGTGGGAAAGACAGCCTGACTGCCCTTGATGCAATTTTTTAACAAGCAGCTAAGAGCAGCCTGGCCGAGGGTTTGTGACAGCAGCGACACGTGCAGAAGCTTTGGGGTTCAGCTTCAGAACCACTGGCCGGAGCCGCCTGCTTCAAATGGAAGGATCGGCTATGCCACGCTCCATGTTTCATCTTGGGTGGTCCCAGTCTCCAGTGATCAACTAAAGTCAGACAGAGGCTAATGAAGTCAAGCATTCCTCATATATTATCTTCTGCCACTTGGCCTTAAAATGTCATAGTTAGAATTAATTACCAACAACAGCTTGTACTTGCTTGGTGCTTTGCAGTTTAAAAAAAAAAAATCACTTTCAAATATATTTTCTCATTTGGTCTTACTCGACCTGGTAAGGTAAACACAAACAAATAATTTCCTGCTGCCGGCCCTCCCCCCCCCCCCCCCCCCCCCCCCCCCCCCCCCCCCGTTACAGATAAGAGAGATTAAATTATCTAGGGATTTACAGCCAGGACAAAAACTCTCAGTCTAGTTTTTCTATGAGACCACTACACTGCTGCTTTTAAAAAGGCCTATGAATATTCTCTTAAAGAAACCGACAATGAGCATATCTATACACATCTGACCTTAATCATTTAAAACGCTCTCTCCCTAACAGGGAAGAAAGAGAGATAGTAGTCAAAGGGTGTGCTTATATCTTCGTGATGAATGTGCATTTGCACACAGCGCATGGCAAAGCATAGGATTATAACTGAATCACTTGCCAAAGCACTGAAATGGGCTTCCTTAAGAATCGATCCTGAATAAGAAATTAGGATTTTCTTTTCAGTAAGTACCTGATGAATAAAGCATATATAAAGATTTTCAAATTAAGAACTAGTTATATCAAACCCCGGCATACCTGTAGGCTGAGCTAAACCTCATTCACCTCCTAACTAATACATACTCTTTAAATAAAAGACTCAGGAAATACATTTGGACAAAATACAATGCTAAGCGTTCAGTGAGAATATCAATCTATTGATTCAAAGTTCTGTTGGAATGATCAGCATCTTCAATTTGGACACTTTTTTTTTCACATTCTATTATTCTGAATGACAGATGTGGTAGGTCTTTTGCAAGTCATATAAAATAATTATAATAAAGACCAAAATAAGACTGATGCCTTGCATAACGTCTTCAGTTCTAAAATGAACGTATAGTACCTACTTCTAGTTCCTCAGAGGCTCTGCCCTAGAAGCAAATCTTGTTAAACAAAGATTCAGCAAAATTGGATGCGGTTTTGATTTTTCATTCCCTTCATCGAATCCGTGATGCCCTCTTTGCGCACGTCCAGAGTGGGAGAACCTGGCAACAGGCCTCAGCAGGGTCAAGTCTTCAAGGCAAGAGATGGAAGGTTGAGAAGTTTGAAGGGATCACTCCGTAATTTTCTTTTTTCGGAAAGTGAGGAATAAATATTGTCAGATGGAGACAACTGTTATTTGATCTTCCCCAGTAGAGACTTTTAAGGGAGAAATAAAGTGGAAAGGGATCTAGAAGATCACTGGTGGGACAAAAGGTGTTAAAGACACCAAAGCACACTTGAATTCCATTACCTTTTTCCAATCTTCCCACATTCTACTCCACCCCTGGCTCTGAGTGAAGAACAATTCATAAGACAAAATGATACATTATCTAGAGATAAATTTACAAACTGACGGAAGAAAATTGTCCCAGAGGCTACATTACCTCTTCAAGTTTATTGCAGTATCTTTAGCTCTTATTGCATATATCATTACATGCCTTTTACAAGTCAGGATTATATATATATAGTATGCTCAGTTTAGCAGAAGTTATGTCTATTGCTTCTCTCTTGAAAATCAGCAGCATGCAGTGGAACATTTGGTGTGCAGAGCTTTGTTTCAAAAAGTGAAAAACGACTTAGGTTTAACTGAAGAGGGAACATGATCTTTATTGGCTTATATGCGAAGTTTAATTTTGGTTTTATGCAGAGTTTGCATAGTTCATGATTATTTTCTAATGAAAAAAACTAGATGTGTTGTCAGTGACCTTGAAGGAGATCAGGTGACAGTAGCAAACAGAAAAATTTGAAGAAGAGGCATAACTTTTAAGGTAGAAAGGTCAGCAAGAACTGCCTGGAACAAAAAAACAAAACAAAAAGAATTGTTAATGTCAGTATTCTAACTGGCAAAAGGAAGCCTATGAAATACAGCACAACAGAAACACCACTGCCATGCAATTCTGGCTTTGACACACTTTCTGAGTTCTTCACATTCGTCCTAAAAACCTGTCCTGAAGCTACGACCTCCCTTCGCTTTTCTCAATATCTTAATGTTAGAACATGTGCAAAACGCTAAAACGTGCAGTAGAAAATAACCTGGACTTTTGCCTTGAGCCTTCTTCAAATATACAAGGTAGCATGAGTTTATAAGAGGTCTAATATTTCAACTTGCTTCTATAAATAAACGTACATTATGAATCTTGGTCCCGTTATACTAGTATAAGGAGTATCTGGCTTTAGGAAATCGTTTTTGAGACGGAACTAATGTTTATTCAGTTGCAAGACGCATAAACATCCTTTTCCCTTTAAGCAAAGAATGTCGGCAGCTATTTTAAGGGTATCATTTAAATTTCTATGAGAAAAAACAAATAGAGTAATATGGTAAGCCGCTATTTAATTGAACTGTGTGTCAGGTATAAATTATACCATTGAAAAGAAACATTAAAAGATTAACTCATTATTTTAAATGACAAAAAAAAAGCGCCTACATATCTTTACTGTATCATCCAAACGCATGCTCTTTAACTCTCTTGACTAGATTTTCTTTGTTCTAGCAGAATATGTGGACGTGTGCAATAAGAAAATGCAACTTGGGCTCCAATAGTTTCTACTAAAACTACTGGGTGTCTGGTTTCCCGTAACAGTTGTAATGGTTTCCTATATAATCTTGTGTGTGACTCCTTCACAAGAAGATTGTTCTCAACTAATTAAGGAATCTTGAATACTTAATATTCCTTAGCTCGAAACTTATAGGCTTTACCCAAGTGAAGAAATGAGGCTATGAGTCATGTGTGTCCTATGCATCTGAGACTGAAGTGCCCAAGCCTGGCACTCTCTCAGGAACTATTTCCATCCCGTCCCAGTGAAACTTATCCTTACTTCAGCTGCAGCCAGTGATGTCACCTCCATCAGGTTTACTGCTCGGAAAGCAAACACAGCAGCTGCCAGGACTGGAAAAGAATGCACACTATTTCAACTGCTGACCTACTCATCAGCCCGACAAATTTACTGCTATGCCCGCAACCCCCTAGGAGAGCCCAGAACTGGTGCTTTACGTGACTTGCACGCATGCATTGCACTTTAGGTCCTGCGACGAAGGGAAATGATCTCCTCCGGAGAACAGAGTGCCCGGAGGATAGATAAACTGAATCCCATAGTTTGGGGAAAAAGGAAAATTCAGTGGTCTTAAAAGAGCCGTTTTTAGAAATGATTGCTTTCATGCCTGTAACTTAAATTACAAGTTTTTAAATGGCACGGAGATCTAATGATTACTTACAATTAAAGGTTTATTTGATGCAGGTGTTTTTTACTAACGCAACAGGGTTCTGAAAAGTTATATGGAGACTGTATTTTCAAGTTTATCAGATCACGTTTCATATGTCTCAAGAGGTCCTGATAGAAATGTGGCAATAAAGCGTTTTCTTAAAAAAATATTTTTATAATATTTTGTTATACTTTTATACTCGGCATTGACTTTCTTAGAGTGTCATAAGTGGATAGGTATGTGGGGAGAGCTGCTGTGGACTGATCCTGAAATTTACATTAACGTTGGCTATAGGAAAAAGAAGTTGAAACTTTGAAAAAAAAAATTATAGGACACCTTGAAGGTCAATAATGTACATGGAGTGGAAAGCAACGTTTGCATACGTTGCATATGCCTATGAAAAGAAAGTAATGCTAACGTGTAATCTTTCTTCTTACATAATCTGCCACAAAGCCCCACATGTGGGAGTGCATCATCATGGCCAGTGAAAGGACCCATGTGAGAGGTGGGTTCCCTGACAAGGTGATGGCAAGCCTAAGGATGGCTCTTGACTTCTCCCTTTTTTCTCTTCCATCAGCAGTGGTGGTAGTTTATTCTCTACCCCACAAGTCCTTGAAACTTAGGAAATAAATGGTAAGGAATCTTCAAAATTATTTGAAAGACTGGCTCCTGAGTTTCTGGCAGAGCTAATCCAAATAGATAGTTTTTTAAAACACATTTTTACTGTGGGAATCACAACAATGCTACTGACAGTTCTCATACCAACTCTGAGTTAAGAACCATTGCTAGCCCTACTGTATTAAGGTGGAAACTGGGGCCCAGTGAGTTTGGATGGCATGTTCAAAGCCACACAGGTAGAAAACAGTGGAGTGAGAACTTAACTCTGGCTCTGGAGCCTACGCGTCTAACCACTCTTAGCACTTAGACTGAAGGTAAGTAGTAATGAGTCTTCCCTGACATGAAAATCTGGGTGCTTTCCTATGAGTCCTCTCTGCTGCCCTTCAGAATGGTTTTCCAGAGATGGCCTGAAGGATGATGCTATGATGATCCTGGGCTCTGACAGGGGAGTAGACGTCAACATCCAGACCTCTTAATTTTCCCAGAGAGAGGCACAGAGCAACAAGACCAGACTGGGAAACACAGGCATTTTTTAGGGTACAATAGATTTTGGACAGTCTGGCAAAAAAAAGCATTGCGACTAGTTAGGCAGGAAAATTCTCGGGGTGGGTGGGGGGTGGGGGGAAGATGGTGGTGGTAAAACAAAACTTTAAAAAGCCAAATCAGATGGGATTATCTAATTTGTAACAAGGGATGCAAGAGATCAGGGACAAAGACTTTTACCTTTTAACTGAAAAGGAGAAAACTTAAGAACTTTAGAGTCACCGAGTGTCTATGTTTATAAGAGTATCAAAGAAAATAATTTCTTTCGACCAGCAACTTCTCTATAGTTTTCCTAATATCTAGAATCATTTTGACAATGGAGACATTTGAGAAGCTAAGGAGTATGATGGCTACTTCCTTTTTTGTGTATAATTCAACAGAGTTGGTGAAAGCTTGACAGGATGGCCAAACTTTCTGCTGTAGCAGGAAAGAGTTTTACATGGCGGGAAATTGTTTTTCCAAAGGTAGATAAGAGGGGGGAAAAAAGATCAGGCCACTAATTGACCTCAGCATCCAAATGCTTATGTGCTCATAACCTTTATTTATCTTGGTGTCACATCACAGAAGTTCCTTTGCGTCTGCCTCATGTTTGATTTGCCCAGCCTTTCCGCAGAACACTTCTGTTTGCCAAGGAGAAAAGCTCTCCACTTTGGGATATTTTCAACTGCAATCATGCTTCACATGAGGTAGAGAGACTCTAACATTTCCTTTTGGCCGTTTAAGCTATGCTCGTTAATTCTAAGCAACTCTATCACAAACATTCAGGCACCTTTGCTTTAAACTGTTCCTCAAAAGACCCTCATTAATTCATAATTAATTTTTAGTAATACTTACTAAATTAGTAATATTTACTAAAACTTTCTAAAGGCTATATAATAACTAACTTGGGCAAAAAAGGTGGTCCCAAAATATTCATCCCCCCAAATGTCTGAAATAATAACAATGAGTTTGGGTACCCCTACATGAAATTATCCATCCTCTGGCTCTTGATCTGAATTCATGGGAGGGGAGTCTAGTTCCATTTCTACATGTTCTGTAATTCTTCCCTGCTGATTTTTTAAAAACCGTTCAGGGAAAGTAGGAAACCGGTGCAGAGTGCATTTCTACCTGTCCATCAGTAACGTTTTTATTAATGTTCTGAGCTCCAGCAGGGTGCCTAGCTTCGAGGAAATGCGTTAGTCAACATTCATTTATTTCTCTTTCACATAAGTTTGCTGAGGGGTGATAAGTCCCAGAATGAGAACATTTAAATTGTTAGAGGGCTTAAAGGTCTTTCAATTCCACATTTCTTTCACAGTAGAAAACCTCTTAACCTTCAGGTGACCATTAAAAAGCCCATTCTAGTTTTGAAAAATCCTAATTATTAGAAAGTACTTTCTTATACTGAGCCCCCTTTCTTTAACATGCTCTAATATTTTGAAATGATAAACAACAACAACAGCAACTAAACACAACACTCTTCAAAATTTATGACACACCCAGAGGAGATTTATTTGCTGGAAAGTCTACAATCCTGTTGCCTGAGAAACAGTAGCAGAAAACAAGGCTTCTTAGCCTGGAAAGTAGAAGGCTCTGGGGAAAGGCGAGGGTAGAAAAAACATGACGATAACCCTGGCTTAACAGGAGTACATTTTAGCAAGTCATGTCATCCAGAAGTGAGATGGGCTAACTCGTCAGACAAGGACGACCCAACACTGAAGTGTTTAAGCAGAGGGTGAGGACCGCCTGTCAGAAACATCTAAAAGAATCATACCTGATGCCCTCTAGGATTCCTCTCCCTGTAGAGTCTATGCATCACTGCCATTCAGCCAAGACAGCTGAGGGCAGACCCTTCTTTCCTCACGCCTATCTGTACGGGGTCAAAATCCAATTGAGACAGAAGGATACTGGGAGTTGTTAGCAGCACCATTAAGTGGTATCTCTGATTACACCAAGGGTGATGTTTTTCTTCGCGACACTTTATTATTACTCTAATTTTGCTTTTTGAATTAACATACTATTATTCTAGACCTCTCAGCATTCAAGAATATGTTAATATGGTACCTAAAGAAACTTCTATAAGAAAAGGGACTTCTTCAATGAAGCACTGTTTCCACAATTACCCAGAGCGGGATCTTGATAATGCTATCGATATAAGGTAAGGAAATGAAGACTCACACAGGTTAGATAATTTATTCAATATACACAACTGGAGAAGGTTGGACCCAGCACTCTGCCAGCTTTTCTGCTCTCCATCCATTGTTGTGAAAACCTTGTGCTATTTATTTGAATTTCCTAATAATCCCAATGATTAAAATAACTGAGATCATTTTGTATAAGATAAGCAAAATAATATAATGAACAAGAAATCTGTGCCCTATGTATTATCATACAGTTGTCTTGTATCTCTATTATAAGACCTGCTTAATTATAATAAGAGATCAATCTGTGGCTTCCTGAAAAAACAGATGAAATCTTTTTTGGCTGAAGAGAATACCTAAAAGGGGAAACTCAACCACCGGGAGTCAGAGGGTGTTAGCGAAAAGGAAAAGGTTTTGCATTCAAGTCCAGAACTCAAACTCAAGTCCAGAAGAGCTGAGATTTCAGCTTCGCAGGGAGGCTCCGTGTCAGCTTAGATTTTAGGCCGTGGTTGAGAAGGGGCTCGGAACACATGTGAAGGTAGAGAAGCCAGGAGTAGGACTGAAGTATCCCTACGCTCTGCTGTGCTGATCTCACAGCAGCTGACAGTAAGCCCTGGCTAAACTAAAAGCAGGGGAGGAGAAATGGACTTTCCTCGGAGCAAAGAAGAAAGACTCGGGATACACTAGTGTTGGGCAGTTACACGGAAGTATCTAGATCTCAGAACTTCAGTACTTGTCTTCTAAGGCAGGTAAATCTATTAAATGTTTAGGAATTAGAAATGACAGGCACCTATAGACTCAAACTGCAATTACAGATGGTGAATGTCAGAAAGTAAAGGGGCTTTATTATAGAAACAGCATGTGTTTTACAAACAAGCACTTATTACCAGCAAGAATTTCCAGAGAGTTGTATCCTAGGATTCTATCCCACAAAAGCAGGAGTTGATCTGTAGCTAAATATCCAGAGAAAGCTCGAACCATCCATTTAAAGGATATGCGTAGCCTGTAGGCAAAGAAAAAAGAAAATAAATTTTACCAGTGAATGTTTTTTTCTTACAAACAGACAATGTCAGAAGAGCCAACCAATTCCACGGTTAAGTTAACTTCTTTGTGAGTCTTAGAAATCACCTCAGCATTTAAATCTCAAGTGCTCTCTTAAAAGCTGCAAAAGTGCAATGGTGAGAAGCCATGAGTCTTCAAATCAGTGGTCTCAACGTATCAAGAGGGAATATGTATATCTGCTATGTTACAGTTCAGCCTTTAGAAAACTCACTTCTATGTGCTATTTTTCAGGGTCTTTACTAATTAGTTATCAATGAGGTGATCTTACTAGTCAACAGTCCTTAACAGTTTGAATCATTCGAATCACGATTATTTGAATTTTTATTCAAAATACCGGAAAAATGCTTGGCAGCTGCATACTTTTCCAATTCAATAAGTTATAGTCCTACGTTTCAGTCAAAAGGCTACATAGGATGAATAAAATAAAACAAGAAGTAGGAGTCTTTGAAGGCAAATAGTTGTGAAGTTATAAGGGACCTTAGAAATAGATTTCTGATTTCAAACCCTTCATTTTAAAGGGGAACAACCGGAGAATTCAATTGACTTTGACAAAAAAAAAATCCTAAGAGATACGAGATCCCACTATTTATAAGTAGGTTATGTTACAATAATAATTTATCTCTGAAATCAGGAAATGAACTCGTTAGCTTTGGTGCTTTAAGAGACAAACTATTCCCTCACATTTCTGTGTTATCTATTCTTACCATCACTTAACTGCTCCTGAGAAGTGTTAGCCAAACTCTTTGCTGGAGCTGTTACAATATTATATAGATAAATATCTGTGCTACTTTCTTAAAGCAAGAGAAAGGAATCTAAAGATTGCCTTTCTTGATGTATTAATTCTCTTAAGACCAAAAAGACCCCCAAGTTTTCAGAAATTCCTCAATACTAGATAACTATTATTCTAATATACCAAGGTACACAAAGGGAGTAGCATTGACAAATTAAACTTTTTGGTTGGCTTTAGGAATATCTGCTTATGAATGCCACAGTAATTTTTGGCCACAAGATATTTTAAATTAAAAAAAGATCATTTGTCTTTTAAGTCTAAATGATTAAGATCAACTAGTTTCATTTTATTGGATTTGTCAGTGTCTTAATAGAACAACAGCACCACACATTGTGCCCCCCTCTATGTACAGCACAGAATTAGTTTATTATAAATAAAGTTCATTGAGGTATAATTTATGGATAGTAAAATTTACCCTTATTAATGCACAGTTCTATGAGTTTTCCTAAGAACCAAATGGAAACTTCAAAACTGAAAAATAACAAAAAACAGAAAACAACCCTCACTGGATAGACCCAACAGTAAAATGGTAATGACAGAGAAAAGAGCCAGTGATTTTGAATACAGATCAATAGAAAATGCCTAATCGGAACCATAGAGTAAAAATGATTGAAAATGAAGTGAATAGTTTCAGGGACCTTTGGGATAAGACCAAAAGTTTTAACATTTGTGTCACTGGAATTCTAGAAGAGGAGGAGAATAAATATGTTACAGAAAAAAGTACTGGACGAAATAATGATTGAAAATGTCCTAAATTTGGCAAAAGATACAAGCTTAAAGATTCAAGAAGCTTAGCAAACCCCAAGCACAGAAATCCATGCCCAGATACATCAGAATCAAGCTGCTGAGAAAAGATCTTGATAGTGGCTAATGAAAAAAACATTTTTCCCGAAATGTCTGGCAGAATTTACCAGTAAAGCCATCCATGCTGGAGTTTATTTGAAGGTAGAAGGTAATTAATTAAAAATGCATATTGTAGGGTATTGTAGGGGCTCCTGGGTGACTCAGTCCATTAAGCACCTGACTTTGGCTCAGGTCATGATCTCGGGGTCTGTGAGCTTGAGCCTCGCATCAGGCTTTCAGTGCAGAGCCCACTTCAGATCCTCTGTCCCCTTCTCTCTCTGTCCCACCCCTGCTCATACTCTTTCTCTTTCTCTCTCTCTCTCTCTCAAAAATAAATAAACATTAAAACAAATTTTTTTAAGTATATATTGTAAACCCCAGAGCACTCTTATGGACTGAATGGTTGTGTCCTCCCACCCGCCATGTATATGTTGAAACTCTACCTCACAATGTGATGGTATTAGGAAAAAGGGGGAGCCCTAGGGTGGTAATTGGAAAAAATGAAGCCCTCATGGTTGGGATTAGTGCCTTCATAAGAGTCGTGAGAGAGCCTGTTTCTCTTCTCTGCTCTCCACCACGTGGAGAATAAGTCCAATAAGAAGTCCATAGTCTGCAGCCTAGAAGAGGGTCCTCACTGGAACTCACTGAAGAAGAGGGTCCTCACTGAACCGTGCTATCACCTTGATCTTGGACTTTTAGTTTTCAGAACTGTGGGAAATAAGTTTCTGTTATTTATGAACCACACAGTCTATGGTAATTTGTTACAGCAGACTGAACTAAGACAGATATCTATGAAAAAAGATGTTTTAAAAAAGGTATAAATAATAATCCACAGTAGTGATAAAATGGAATAAAAAATACTCAATTAAGAGGGTTCGCATTTCTCCACATTCTCTCCAGCATCTATAGTCTCCTGATTTGTTCATTTTGGCCACTCTGACTGGCGTGAGAACCCTCTTGTACTGTTGGTGGGAAAGCAAACTGGTGCAGCCACTCTGGAAAACAGTGTGGAGGTTCCTCAAAAAATTAAAAATAGACCTACCCTATGACCCAGCAGTAGCACTGCTAGGAATTTACCCAAGGGATACAGGAGTACTGATGCATAGGGGCACTTGTACCCCAATGTTTATAGCAGCACTCTCAACAATAGCCAGATTATGGAAAGAGCCTAAATGTCCATCAACTGATGAATGGATAAAGAAGTTGTGGTTTCTATACACGATGGAGTACTACGTGGCAGTGAGAAAGAATGAAATATGGCCTCTTGTAGCAACATGGATGGAACTAGAGAGTGTGATGCTAAGTGAAATAAGCCATACAGAGAAAGACAGATACCATATGTTTTCATTCTTATGTGGATCCCGAGAAACTTAACAGAAACCCATGGGGGAGGGGAAGGAAAAAAATAAAAAGAGGTTAGAGTGGGAGAGAGCCAAAGCATAAGAGACTGTTAAAAACTGAGAACAAACTGAGGGTTGATGGGGGGTGGGAGGCAGGGGAGGGTAGGTGATGGGCCTTGAGGAGGGCATCTTTTGGGATGAGCACTGGGCGTTGTATGGAAACCAATTTGACAATAAATTTCATATATTAAAAAAAAAAAAAAGAGAAATATAATGAAAGCCACACATATAAGTTAAGATTTTCTAACAACCACATTATTCAAAGAAGTAAAAAGAAATGGGTAGGGGCGCCTGGGTGGCTCAGTAAGTTAAGCGGCCGACTTCGGCTCAGGTCACGATCTCGCGGTCCATGAGTTCGAGCCCCGCGTCCGGCTCTGTGCTGACTGCTCAGAGCCTGGAGCCCGTTTCAGATTCTGTGTCTCCCTCTCTCTCTGCCCCTCCCCTGTTCATGCTCTGTCTCTCTCTGTCTCAAAAATAAATAAACGTTAATAAATAAATAAATAAATAAATAAAAGAAATGGGTAAATTAAATCTCAACAATATATTTTATTTAATTTAGTATGTCTCAAATATTATCATTTCAAAATGTAATAGATATTAAAAATTATTAATGCATTATTTAAAAAATACTCAATTAAAAAGTATGCAGGAAAAAAGGAAAAAAGAACGAAAAAAGACAAATTGAAAATGTCTGCCAAGATAGCAGATGGTATCAATTGATATTATAATCTAATAATATCAATTATTAAATGTAAGTGGAACAAACATACCAATTAAAAAGACAAACTGACACACTGGAAAACCCAGTTACACTTTTTTTTTTTTTTTTAATTGTTTTTTTTTTCAACGTTTTTTATTTATTTTGGGGACAGAGAGAGACAGAGCATGAACGGGGGAGGGGCAGAGAGAGAGGGAGACACAGAATCGGAAACAGGCTCCAGGCTCCGAGCCATCAGCCCAGAGCCTGACGCGGGGCTCGAACTCACGGACCGCGAGATCGTGACCTGGCTGAAGTCGGACGCTTAACCGACTGCGCCACCCAGGCGCCCCCCAGTTACACTTTTGACAAGAAAGCCATTTAAAAAATAAAGACATAGATAATCAATATGTTAAAAGTAAAAGGACAGAAAGAATACACCACACAAATTGCAATTGAAAGAAAGCCGCGACGGCTCTATCAAATGTAGTAGATGTATTGCCAGGAATAAAGACATCAATAATGATATAGGGATCAGTTCTCCTAAAAACAGAGCCTCTAATACATGAAGTAAAATATGTGTACCAATGAAGGAAGAAATAGACATATTCACAATTATAATTGGAGACCAACATTTCTTTCTCAAAAATTAATAGAAAAAGTAGACAGAAAATTAGTAAGTTTATAGAAGGCTTGAACATTACCAAACACTTGACTTTGTTGACATTCATAGAATATTTTGCTGAGGAACAGCAGAACGTGAATGCTTTTCAAATGTATTTGTAATATTCACCAAGACAGATCAAATTCTGGGCCACGTTACAAACTTCGATACATTTTAAAAAACTGAAATCTTATGAAGCATGTTATCTAACTGCAACAGAATTAAAATAGAAATCAATAACAGAAATATTTAGAATATTTAGAAATTAACTGTTTAGAAATTAAACAACATGCTTCTAATAAAACCCATGGTCAAAAAGAAGTGACAAGAGAAATTAAGAAACATTTTGAACTGAATGAAAATGAAAACACAACATATCAAAATTTGTTGTGTGGAGGGAATGCAGTGCTTTGAAGGCAATTTATAACAATATTGCTTATATCAGAAAAGAAGAAAAGTCTCAAACTAATGATCTTCAACCTTAAACAAGAAGACAAGTGCAAAATAAGCCTAAAGTAAACATAAGGAAGGAAATAATAAATATAAGAGCATAAATCAATGAAATTTAAGACAGAAAAACAAGAGAGAAAATTAAAGAAACCAAAACATGTTTCTTTCAAAGAATAAAATTAATAAACCTCTAGCCAAACAATCAAGAAAAAAGAGAAGATACAAATATCAATGTCGAGAATGAGAGAGGTGTTGTCACTGTGATTCTATACATATTAAAAGGCTAATTAAGAATAATTAGGGAATATTATAAATAACTTTATGTCCATAAATACGATAACTTAGATAAAATGAACAAAATACCAAAGCTTACTCAAGAAGATATCAGTAACTTGAATAGTCCTATATCTATTAAAAAATTAAATTCTAATTTAAAAACCTTCAATTCATAAAAGCCTTTTAAGAATGTATTTCTAGCTTGATAATTAATTTTTAATACTTTCTTCTGCATAAGAATTTTAATGTTTATCATGAGTCATTGAAATAAATTTGTTCCTTTTAATGATTGAAGTATATAAATAGGCTAGAAAAAAGTTAGGATTTTAGTTTCTAGCAGTAAACTAAACATCTTAATCATGGTAAAACCTCATTATATTCAAATGTTCATTCCACAAGAGTAAAAACAAAGGTCAATTTACTACAAATTTAAGAAAAAAGGAGACCTGTGTACAATATAAAATATTTCCGGCACATTCTTGTTTTATAATCTTAAACATTAACAGAATCCTGTTTTTTACTGGCTACGAAGGAAAGGGTACAAGCTCAGTATTATCAGTGGATGATATGAAATGTTGTTTTATAAATGGCATTTCTAAGATCTAAGATGTCTGAAATTCAATGGTGCTTTACAGAAAGAATATATATAAAATCCTTCACTATTGAAACAACTTCATGAGGTAGGAATTCTCTTGATTCTAAAGATGAGGAAATTGAATTATCTTGATTTAAAGAAAGAAAATGAAACTTAGATGAATTCAATAACTTCATTAGGATTATACAGTTTAGTAGACAGAATTTAAACCCTGGTCTGTCTCCTAAACATACCCACTCATCCATCCATCCATCCATCCATCCATCCATCCATCCATCCACCTGATGTGGATTCAAGTGTGGGGAAGACAAATACTAAACTGTTGTATTTCCCATTAACTACTTTTGCCATCTCAGAGTTAATGCACCTTTCAAATATGTCCTCCCAATAGTGGAAACTGGTTGCACGAAGGGGAAGACAGTAACAAAATATTAATCAATCATTTAGAAACTTCTGTTGCCTTAGACATTGTTATTTCAAAAAGAGAAGAGAACCAATAATATGGAAGTCCAGAGACACCCTATATATTCACTGATAACTAATACTGAGGTAAATGAACAAATCTTCAAATTTTGGAATGAAAAAAATCACAGTCATTGCTAGGTAATTTATCTGTTTCCTTTAACAAAACAGCAAACTTTAATTTATATAGCTTTCATAAGTTGTTCTCTGATAAATTTAGCCTAAACTGACTTAATTTTATTATTATCACATTTCTTGGGTAGTATTTGTATCCACAAATTTTTGCCTCAGTTTTGGCCAACACCTCTCATTCTAAATGGAAATAAGTTCATTTTGGTGCTTCTTGGACCAGGCATAAAAATCCCAGCAAATAAAAATTTATCAGGATTTTGGGAATTCTTCCAAAAACTTTTGGCACAATGTACAGCTACACTTTACTAACTGATAATTATTGTTTCATTGGAGAAACTGTTAGTTTAATTTCTCTGAGGAATTACTGTATCTTTAAAAGTGCTTTACAATGATATAAGAGAACCTTCTGATGTCAAACAATCTATTCTTCAATTAGGAAAGAAAGGTACTCACGGTTGAGCCCCAATTTCTCGTAGATGATAAAAGAGCTGGGGGAGGTAAGTTTGAAGAAGAGTTTCAAACAGCAGACAGAGGGACACAATACCCTGGATATAATAACAAAACACAAAAGAAAAATATATTTTAGTATTTAAAAATGAACTCTGCCAATAAATTATTCAAATGGAAATGAGGAAAAGATTAACATAAATATTTGTATATTGTCTAAGAGTCAAAAACAGGAAATGTACTAATGATCTCTAATACTGTGTTTAAAGATAAATTTTTCCCTATTTATGGATACTTACTATTACAGATATGCCAAGGAGCCTCCTTTTTAACACAATACGTTCCCTATATAATCTGGTGTATAATGCTCAGAGTCCAAGGAAAAACATCATTTTATAGAAAACATGCTACTTTGTAAGCCCGGTATTATCACTTAGGTCCAGCAAACTAGTTTTTTCTGGATCCATTCCAGTTTCCAGGTATTTCTCTGGTACTATAGTCACACCCTTTACTTTATGCCTCCGTGTGTCCTTTCCCTTCTAGCTGCCTCACCCAACAAGGAAAGTATTTCCTGCTGTTTTCACTTTCTTTGAAATCCATCCCCAGGGGAAAAGGGACTCCTGACTGCTTGAAATTTGCATCAGGAAGTTATCGAACAAGAATGGTTACTTAGTATAAAGACATATACACATTATGCCTGAACTATACATCTGTGTATGTATCTGAAATCTACCCTTTATAAGGGCATTATTTGTAGAGGACAAGAAGTAACCATTTAAGCAGATGGCTTTTCAAGTGTGTTTATTACTTGACAATTCTGAATAAAGTCTTTCTTGTAGCTCAGCATTCCGCAGGGTTGATCTTTGTAAGAAAGTTTTGATCCTCTTTGTGAGTTTCTAGAGAAAAAAGGCTGTCGTGGTTCCAAGTAGTTGAGTCTGGCTGCAAGCCAGAAAAGGAGATGACTGCCACTGAATAAAGAAAGGGCAGAGGCAGGGCTGGCCCAACCAATTTGCTGAAAAAGGACACCTCAGGGTCAGCACGGAGACAGAGAAAGAATATCCAGGGTTTGCTGGGCGTCAAGCTTCAGTGCTCTGCACAGGGACACACACTGTGGGTGTGTAACGGGCAGCCACTTAAAAAAAAAATTTTTTTTTTTAAACTCTGAAGCATAAAATGGTACAGAATATGAGAGTAAGAAATCTGAGGCTAAAAATGAGGTTATTAGAAAATAGAATTGTTAGCATATTTCGGATTAGACTAAAAATTAATGTGAGATAAGCACTAACTCAAGTTGTCTCGGACAGAAGAAACCCAAGATAATTGGTGGTGCCTCCTTTGTTCATGTGAGACATCCTGGATTTCTGTTATCTGCTGGCTCTCACGAGCAATGTATGGGAGAAAAGGTGGAGACACAGGAAAGCGGAACAGGAATACACAGGGTTAAATTGGGGGGGATAAAGAACAGCAATTCAGTTTAACAGCAGGGACAGAGTCTTCTCTTTAGGGAAATCTGGTAGCCCTGATACGTTCTAATTTACTGTTTCTTCTGGAGAGTCAGTCAGATTACCCACAAGTAAACCAGAGCAGGCCCAAAGGTGAAAAAAAAATAAAATAAAATAAATACTGCTTTTACTCAAGCTCATGGGTGGAAAAAAAGATAGGATAAAGGACTGGCCAAATAAAACAGATAAAAATGTTCAACTCCCAATATGCTCCTCTTTGACTTTGAGGTCAACGGAGCTATCTACTGAATAAACACAAAGAAAATATCAGTATGGTAACTGATAACTAGTCAAATGTGAAATTGAAAAATAAGTGACAGATAAATGTTTGATTTTCATTAACAAAGAAGAGATGATGATGATGATAATCACAGCAACAACAACAGTAAAAACAGCACTCATTTATTTACAGGACACTTGCCATGAGCCGAGGACTACCCAAGTGCTCTTCTCCCGAGCACTACAGAAATATATCAAGCTCATCTCCTAGATGGGGACACCAGCGTGCAAAGAAGGCATACTTGTCCAAGTGAATAATACAGACATTTTTATATGTTTTTTTTTCTGTTAACATATAAAAGATAATTTAAGTGCAATTGATAAAGGCTTTTTTCCTCCTTCATCATCACCGAAAGTATTTAAATATCAATTTTTTTCTTTTCATTTATTCTACAGAAATATGTTGCTTGAAACCACAAATTACAATGTGTTGCTTCACAATGTAACCGAGTAGGAGACTTTTCCTTAAGGAAAGAAAACAGATTAGAGTCTAATTTGATCCAATGTTTATGAACTTACAGAAGGGTGAGAAGAGATGGAATGTAGTCTGAAGAAAAAACGCACATACATCTCACGGAATATCTGATACAGTTTGGAAGGTTCATGGTACAGAAAACAAAGCGGTGCAACTGAAAGAATAAAGAAAGTAATCAATAGCATGGTAGAACTATTACAATTTTAGAAAATAAGTCAACAAAACATGAAAGAATAAATCTATATTATCGTAGTATTCATTCAACAACAAGTCTAAAATCATATGTAGGTTTATCGTGTTGAAAAGGAAACATATACACATGTAAAAAGTTCAGTCATTAAAAGCTATAAAGAAAGGAGTAGTTAAAAACTACTGTAATCCCAACTGAATACAAGAATGGCACGATGGAATTACACTTCTAGGGATATGAAAAATTCAAAGTAACTTGAAAAAACTACGGAAAGTCAAGTCTCTCTTCTTTTTAATTGAAATAGTAAAGAGTGACAATCAGGCAATTCATTTTTCACTGGTTCCACAAAGGATCCAGGCCGCTTTGCAAAGTTTTTTATTTTGGAAGTCAGGTAGGCAAAATAGAAGATAATTCGTGACTAGTGTGTAGAATCATGGTCTTCAACTAGTTCAGTTTGAAAATAAAGATTTTGCTGAACAGTTTAGACTATTGGTCCATATCTCAGCATCGTGTAAAGACAGTTTTCACAGATTCACAATAAACCAACCCTCGGGCAGAGGATTCATTTCTCTAATGAATGTTGAATTACGTCTTCCTTTGCACCCAGCTCTTGGCACTTAAACATGGGTGGGTCAACTCAATCAGAGACCCCACAACTGAATGTCAGGAAGTCCTAATCTCAGATGCTGATAAGACAGGATTATTCTGGACTGATATGGTTGTGCTTTTCATCGTTTCAAACCTCAAGAATTTCAGGCAGCATAAACACACTTATAATGCAGACACATAAAACTGTATCACCTAAATATTAATTTTAACACAAGATGACTTACTTTTTGGGTAATTTCAGCTATGATGTAAAATGGACAGGTTAGAAATTCTCAGGCTCCATAATCTGTCAGTAATGCCCTGAGAGCAGGAGGCATTAAGTCATCAGGGAAACCAATGAGGCAACTCACCTCTTTTTCACAAAGTGAAAGGAAAAATGGTAAAAAAAATTTAAATTCTTACAAATACAAACATTCAATGATCTGGGCTAAATGGCAGTGCACAGTATTACAGACGAGTGAATCAGCGAAAACTAGTGTTGCAAGGGAGAGATTGCGCTTTTTTCTGAAGGGTCAAAGAGAGACAAATCAATTTTAGGGGAGTCTAAAAAAACCCCTACTTTATATACAGAAAGAAAAAAAATTATGTTATATACATACAGATGTTTAAAAGCTGACAGCCGTGACTTTCCATTTAAAAACTAACTTTAAAAATTTATTTTACCACCAAAATAAATTGCTATTTATTAATGTAGTCTCTATATTTAAAAAGGTATTCTATATATTTAAAAAGACTTACTCATATTCTAATTATAACAACCTAAGATAAAGCAATGTGGCACAAATACATGGTATTATTATAAGTTCAAAGTGAAGGTTTGAAATCTATTTACCTTTTTATGCATATTTTTTCCTTTAACTTTTAAAGATACTGATATGTAAAAACCTATAATCTGAATTTTAAGATTTTATGGGTTCAGCAACCTTAACAGTCATTTCCAGTGAAGGAATAAAAGAATTTTTCAATGAGCACTTTTTTACAAACATGTATAATACAAAAACCTTTGCAATCAGTTATTATTAAAGATACCACTACTGTTTGTGTTGAATTCCTCATGAAATTCTCTATGAAATGGAAAAGCTTTAGTCCATTATGTACAATATACAAAAAAAATCTACGTGAGTTTATTTTCTATCGAAAGCACATCTCCCTATATGGTTCCTTCGTAAAAATGACTTTGCACATTGTCTTTTTATCCAATTAAATATTGTGCCATAGGAATTTACTTATGAAGTCATGATATGCTATACCTACAATAACTTGATTCATCTGCATAAATGGGAGAGAGGAAGGCCAGTGTAAATCCATTTTTAAACGAGATAAGTATTGTAATTTTGAAGCACTACAGTAACTAACACCGAGGTGGCAAAGTACTAACTACAGTTCCTCGGGGATGGTATGTGATTATTCTCATATTCTAAATGGGTGGTTGCTGCCAGGTGTTTGTGGGTGCTTACCACACATTTCTAAAAGAGTGTAAGTAAACTCTGTACCAAACATTTTGCGTCATCTACTTCCTTAGTGAACATTCTCCCCTCTGGTGTATAAACCTTAGCCAATACTTAAGAGACCAGAAGTGTGAACAACCAGACTCAGAGTCAATGATGTATTTTATTCCCTAAGAATTGCTAGAAGATTTAAACTTTCTTGACACCATTAATGTCCTCCAAATCATTCAAGTTCACTTTTTAAAAGCTGTTTACTTGAAAAATTCTTGCAGCTGGAATTGAAATAGATAAAAAGACAGCACTTTTATTATTAGATGTAAACATTTAGTAACTTTTTGGGGGCTTTTCTATTTTAAATTCCTCATGTGTTTATAAAAGAGAAGTATGCTGAAACATCGTAACATTATGTATTACATTATGGAACATTGGCTCAAGAGAATAAAGCAGAGTGCCCCATAATGGAAGCTTGTGATCAACACCACGAAGGGTAGCCTAGTACAAAGTTCCTGGGTCCTCTGAATCCTTTTCATTGCATGCTGGTCTTAGAAGTTTTATATTATGTCATTCACCATTCTTGTCTGATGTTGAACACTGAGGGGCTTTTACCAAGAAAAGGGTTAATGTGTTGCTGATTCTCCTTACAAAAGGAAAACGTTAAAGTATTTCTGTTTAGCGTACAGGTGGGGGGGGGGTGGGTAGCGACTTTGGTGATGACGCTCTTCAACAGGTTTCTATGTAATGTGTGAAAATTTAAAAATTAAGTGGTTTTAAGGTGTAGAGCACTCCTCCTCTTGCTAATCTTCATTAAGCTTCATTAAGCTTCTGTGTTCCTCATTTGATGCCGCGGGAGGCCAGAAAGGCATTCGGGGCTGTTAAGCCTGCACACGTGTTTTTCACATGTACCTTGGGACTAGTCTAGAGAAATCATAAACCCAGACTTAGTGTTGGCCCTCCCTTCACATCCTCTCTTGCCTATTATTTGTTTAAAATTTGTTCGGGAATTTCAGCAACCTCATTTTACACCTGTCAGAACTAAAAACCCACGCATACCCATTGGATTAGAGAATGGTAAACACACAGTCACTTCCACATTGTCTTCTAACTTTAATTGGCCCAGCAGTCATCATCTGAGAAAGTATGATGACCCTTTATTTTAAAAAAGGTTAATTGGCGGTATAAACAAATACTAAACTCAATATTTAAAAATGTGTACAGTTACTTGGTAAGCGTGTGGGTGATGTGGTATAAACTGTGATCTTCATCTTTAATTTTCTGAAGTGTAATAAAAACGGTGACTATTTTAAAGCCCAACTTACCATACATTGAAAATCCGTGAAAAGGGATTACACCTAAAAAAGATAAAAAAAAGTGTTTCTTTTCAATTAATATACCCACTGAGTTATTAGGTAAGCTTCAGAGGATTAAAAACGAAAATAGAAAGGTTTGCTATTTTTGCTTCAACTCTGTTCATGACTGTCAGAAAGACTTAGTGATGGTAGCCAATAAAAAAAAAAAATATCTGCTTTTTAATACCTGGAGAAAAACAAACTAGAAGTTTTTGATATATATCCAGTTAACTTTCTATTGATAATGCTAAAAAATTAAAACTTTGAATATCATGTTACAAAAACAGAACAGGGCAGATGGCAAAACTAAGTTTAAGAACAAATTAGGATGGTCTCAGCAAGTCAGCAGATTATGTCCTTCCTGAAACAACTTCATCCTGTATATTAGAATCCAATCTGTTAAAAAGATAAGTGATCAGCTTACATAAACCAGCTGGGTCACCTCAGGAGAGTCACTGAACTTCCTGAGTTTTAGTTAACTGCCTGTCATGCAGAGGAACTAACACTGTCTCTGAAATATCATCTAGCTCTGAAATTCTACGTTGAACCATCATGTCTAGAGTAAATGCAGAGAAATTTGTGAGATCCAAAGAAAACCGGACATGCAAGGATCTTCCAGTGGCAAGATTCTTTACCAACTTTAAGGTCTTTTGCTTTCTAGAAACTGAGAAAATTCAAAACCAGGTTAGAGTTATAAGAGAAGTCAACGTTCCTAATGACATGATAGCCACCAGCTTGAGCTGCACGGAGCACTTAGATGAGGGACCACCTTCCTTCTTCAAGTCTCTCTCTCTGTTTATATTTCTGGTTGAGTCTCTTTTTCTTCTTAGGAACAACCATCTTTTTCTACCTTCACTCTCTGCTGTTTAATTTTATTTCTTTCCTGATTATAGGCTTTTAGAAAATAAAAAAAACAAGTCTGTCTTTTCTAACTTTTCTACGATAAAATTGTTGACATATGAAAAAAAAAATCCGAGAGACAAATGAGTTAATAGACAGTAGGCATATTTTGATGTTCTACAGAAATGTAAGTATATATTGTATCTTTCTAAATACTGCCTCTCAAAGCAGGTTGCTATCATATAAAACCTTTATATTCTTTAAAAATTTTTTTAATGTTTATTTATTCTTGAGAGAGAGACAGACAGAGACAGAGTGTGAGTGGGGGAGGGTCAGCGAGAGAGGGAGACATAGAATCTGAAGCAGGCTCCAGGCTCCGAGCTGTCAGCACAGAGCCTGGTGCAGGCTCGAACTCACAAACTGTGAGATCATGACCTGAGCCGAAGTCAGACGCTTAATTAACCAACTGAGCCACCCAGGTGCCCCCAAAACCCTTATATTCTTCCTGCAAAACCCCTTTTTCTTTCCTCTGCTAAGCTATTGCAACAACATTTGAACAAGCAGGTGAGGGTAGTCAGGAGTGAAGGTGTTACTATTATGATTTTCATCTTCTACAAATATTTATTAAGGATCCAAGGATAGGACTACCCTAGTCAGGACAAGCCACTTTTATTTTTTTTTTAATTTTTTTTTTTTCAACTTTTTTTTTTTTTTTTTTTTTTTTGGGGACAGAGAGAGACAGAGCATGAACGGGGGAGGGGCAGAGAGAGAGGGAGACACAGAATCGGAAACAGGCTCCAGGCTCCGAGCCATCAGCCCAGAGCCTGACGCGGGGCTCGAACTCACTGACCGCGAGATCGTGACCTGGCTGAAGTCGGACGCCCAACCGACTGTGCCACCCAGGCGCCCCTCGACAAGCCACTTTTAATTAGGAAGCTTACAGTGAATGACTTTGTGAACCATCAAGCAGCAAAAAGGGATGCAATATTAGGGTGACTTGGGCTTAGTTACACTTTCCCCACATCTCCCTCAAGTTCTGAAATTTATAGCTGCTCTAGAAGCAGCTAGGTCATAAGCTATTTGAGGCAAGGGACACAATTCCTACTGTGTAATATCTTCAGCGCCCGCAGTATCTTCTACAAATGATACAAATGGATGGAAATTGGAGCATTTTATAGATACGATCAAAGCTTATAAATAAAATATTAAAGCGCGGCAGAGAAGAAACTAATGGTTGCTAGGGGGAGAAAGTTGGGGGGTGGGCAAAATGGGTGAAGGGGAATGGGAGATACAAGCTTCCAGTTATGGAATGAATAAGTCACAGGGATAAAAGAGGGAATATAGTCATTGGCATTGCAATAGTGCTCTACGGACAGAAGGTAGCTATACTTGTGGTGAGCACAGAATAGTATAGGCTTGTCCAATCACCATGCTGGTTAGCTGAAAGTAATGTAACATTGTGGGTCAACAATACTCCAATAAAAAATATTTTTCTGGGGCGCCTGGGTGGCGCAGTCGGTTGGGCGTCCGACTTCAGCCAGGTCACGATCTCGCGGTCCGTGAGTTCGAGCCCCGCGTCAGGCTCTGGGCTGATGGCTCGGAGCCTGGAGCCTGTTTCCGATTCTGTGTCTCCCTCTCTCTCTGCCCCTCCCCCGTTCATGCTCTGTCTCTCTCTGTCCCAAAAATAAATAAAAAACGTTGAAAAAAAAAAATTAAAAAAAAATATTTTTCTAAGTTTATTTATTTATTTTGGAGAGAAAGTGAGTGTGTTTGCGTGGCAGGGGAGGGACAGAGGGAGAGGGAGAGAGAGAATCCCAAGCGGGCTTCATGCCCAGCACAGAGCCCCATGCCGGGCTCGATCTCACAACCTTGAGATCGCGACCTGAGCTGATATCAAGCCACCCAGGCGCCCCTAAAAATTTTTTTCAAGTAAAAAAAAACATTGAAGTGTAATTTTAATTTATGAATAAGTAATTAACACATAGAATAGGAAGCTCTTAATAACTCAGTATTGAAATTACGAACGTCCAACGAACTCATACAGATGCGGTTGGAATTCTGTGTGACTCGAGGCAAGTTACCAACACTCTCTTGAGTCTCTGTTTTCATTTTTGAAAGTGGAGATAAACAAGACAACTTCACTGAGTTGTACTAAAGCACCGGTGAGTTAATGTCCTCAATGGGCACCAGTGCAGAGTTGAGGACACAGCAGACGGTTGGCAATCAGAGCTATTTTACGCTCTCACGAGGGGCAGTAACACAGTTAGGTATCGGCTTAAACCTAAGAACTTCTTTTTTTGTCAGTATTAGATAAGGGTTCACTTCAGCTTAATCAAGATTAGCCAGGGCTTAAGATTCCAGAAAAGGGTGCACTGTCTGCTCTGTTAAAGGAGGACAAAGTCAAATTCTGGCAAACAAAAGTAGAAGGCATAAGAAGCAGTCAAGAATCCATTAACACTCTAGGGCACACTTCACCTAGAACAGCTCTTTGATCGCAGAGGGTGTCGCGTTCTTGGCCAGTTTCCCCAAATCCTTCCCTTTGTCTCCTATGGCTTCAAGTGTTTCAAGGTCGAGTTTCATGCACGTGGCCACCATCCCAGAGTATACTTCTAACAGGCAGCGGGATGCTTGGGCTACCAGCTCTCCTCTGGCCTTAGAGTCCTTCAAGTTTGCCACAACAGATTATTTTAAGAGCCCAGCCATCCTTTGGCCATCTAAAGAAAGTCTAAAATATTAACTGCCTGGTCCATTGAATAGGAACAATTTTTTAAAGTCATAATTTAATGGGCCTTTGACATAGCTCAGAATGGTAAACATCGGCCACAGAAATAAATCTTGAACTAGATTAAGATATAAATAGTAAATATGACTCAGAAAATACACCAAATATCAACATGCTTCACACTTACTAGATATTTTCCCTTCATTTCCTCACTGTCTCTGTTAATACTCAGCATTTATAGTTGTACCACAGCTTTCAGGTCTGATTGACTTTAACATCATTCCAAATTTTTACACTCCTTCATGTGGGATTACTTGTTAAAGTTTAACTCATTTGTTGAAATAATCATTTCCTTTGCTTATTCTCATTCTACATGTAGCCTACAGGTCAGTAAGAGTAGGGATACGGCAATGGTGAAATTGTTTCCTAGCTATTTCTGTTGTCTTTCTGCATCACAACTTCAGAATATCACTGTTACTTTATTTCAGCAATTAAAATTTCCCAAATACCAGAACATAGCCATATTTAAGTATCAACCTGAAAACCGTATTTTAAATACAAATTTGATTAGGTTTTCAACTTATGTCTAAAGTTATACATCAAATAAATTTTGGATTATGAGATGTTTTTACTTTATTTAATTAATATAGATGACAAAGTACATTGCTATTTATCAACTGGACACTTGTGAGCAGGTTTAAAATGACATATTTTCACTATTGCTTCCAAGAGCCTTTCCTAATCTTTGTTGTGAGGGGCTGTCCTGGGCACTGTAGAATGTTGTTGTCGGGTTTTTTTCAATTTTTTTAACGTTTATTTATTATTGAGAGACAGAGAGAGACAGAGCATGAGCAGGAGAGGGGCAGAGAAAGGGAAGACACAGAATCTGAAGCAGGCTCCAGGCTCCAGGCTGTCAGCACAGAGCCGGATGCGGGGCTCGAACCCACAAACCGCGAGATCATGACCTGAGTTGAAGCCGGACGCTTAAGTCCGACTGAGCCATCCAGGCGCCCCATGTGCACTGTACAGTGTTTGATGGCATCCCTGGCCTCTACTCATGAGACACTGGTAAAACCCCACCTCCCTCTGGCTCTGACAACCAAAAATGTCTACAGACATTGACAATGTTTCCTGGGGATGGGGAGGGGGGTGGGGGGGAGGGGCATGGGGTTGCCCTGATGTAGAGTCCTAAAATGCCTCTACCTAATGTTCACTAGCAACTAATTATTTTGTCTTACAGGAAACAAATGGTATTGGTATATTGTGCTGTGTATTTAAATCTCAGTCAGATCTATGTGTATTTCTCCTGTCTCCTTCCCTTGCTTCTATTCTTGTTCCTCTGTGTTCTTCCATATTGATTCCCTCATTCATTCGCTCTCTCATTCAATAACATTTACTGAGCAGTGACTTTACGCTATGCATGATTCTAGGTGTTAGATCTCTTGGTCATCAAAAGGTCCTTGTTCTCTCGGAGCTTACATTAGAATGACACTTTACTTATTATTATTTCTTTTTTTAATTAATTTTTTTTTTTTTTTTAAGTAGGCTCCATGCTCAGCATGGAGACCAACGTGGGGCTTGGACTCATGACCCGGAGATCAAGACCTGAGCTGAGATCAAGAGTCGGATGCTTCAGCCACCCAGGCACCCCATAGAGTGACACTTTTATTTTACACAGTAGTGAGCATGATCTTTTAAAAATATTAGTCAGGAATCAGAGAAGAGATGTCACTGGAAGAAGAGAGTAGGGAACTCCAAAATTCTGCCCTTCCGCTAAAGCAACGGTTAAGCTGGCTAGAAGTGTTAGATCAACTTTTTTTGAGTTCTGTAATTTGTTTAAAAAAAAAAAACAAACAAACATAAAATAAAACAAAACAAAAAAATAAAAAAAATTACAACCAAGGAAATCCTTCATGAAAAAAGAAGCTGCTGAATTTTGGAAAGAAAGCATTGTGGTATTTTAATTTACCCACCTACCATCGCCCATTCTCCAGCTTGGAGGCAGCTATGAAGATGTTCCTGCACCCATGTTCCTGGTGCAGCTTGCTGGCAATAGGGATCGTGAATCGAAAACTTGTGGTTGTGTGTTTTGACCTGTCTAGTAACTATCTGAGGGATTGGGCTGAAATGGCCTGCCCGCTTACTGAAAGCATTTAGGTGCAAATATACTAGCTAAAGCTTCTTGGGGCAGCAAAGGATAACAGATGAGGCAAGCAGCAGACAGACTGACAAGCCTGGAAATGAAGAGGCTGTGGAAGGATATATATGGAGATATAAAGGCTTTGAAAAACTCCTCTGTATTCAGGGGAATCTAGAAAAGATCGGAGAAGTACTTCAGCTTTCACCTCTGCCAGACTTCTGGGCTCTGGGCAAGCAGGAAGTGAAGGTTAGGGTAGAACTCTAAATGGCCTGGCGAGGGCTGGCTGGGTGGCTCAGTCGGTGAAGCGTCTGATTCTTGGTTTTGGTTCAGATCATGATCTCATGGTTCATGAGTTCAAGCACTACATTGAGCTCTGTGCTGACAGAGTGGAGTCTGCTTGGGATTCTCTCTCTTTCTCCCTCTGTCTCTGCCCCTCCCCCTGCGCTCTCTAGAGTCTCTCTCTCTCCAAATAAATAAATTAAAAAAAAAAAATTAAATGGCCTGGCTAAGCCTCGACGGAGTACCTCAACATAGAGCCAACCTGCAAAGACTGGGATAGATTTTTTTCTTTTGGTTTCTGATGTTTAAGGAAACCTCTGTCAAATTACCAGTTGGCCACTAGGCTAATGGAACAGAGACCTCAGTGGGCACTCCATACAAAAAAACAACAACACAATATTGACAAAGTAGTTTAGAAAAGTCACTAAACAAGCAACAACAACAAATTCTGGGGAGGGGAGACAATTTGATTTCTAGAGTTACCACACTATAATATTCAAGATATCTAGTTATGAACAAAAAATTTACTAGGCATGCAAAGAAATAAGAAAGTATAACTCAAGGGGACTAAGAGTACACTTACCATGACAAGCACTGAGTAATGTATGGAAAGTTGAATCACTATTGTACCCCTGAAACTAACATGACACTGTATGCTAACTATACTGGAATTAAAATTAGAAAAAAAAAAAAAAAGGTAAGTATAGCCCATTCACATGAAAACAAGAGATTAACAGAAACTATTCCTGAGGAAGCCCAGACACTAGACTTACTAGACAAAACTTTAGATCAACTGTCTCCCTATCTGACCTGGTCCCTAAGTCTCCTGTCTCACCTACTACCAGGTTATGTTTTGCTCACTGTCACCAGTCACACCGGCCATCTGGTTCTTTCAAACCATCAAGCAGGTTCCCATCTTAGGCCTTTAAACATGCTATGTATTCCCTCTGGAATGTTCTTCTCCTACTTCATTGCACAGCTCACTCTGCATATTCTGGTCTCTGTTCATATTCTACCTCCTCAGAAGTACTTTTCCTGATCACCTTACCTAAAGGTGACCTTACCTAAAGCCTTACGTTTACTTAAAGGCAAAGCCCTTTACCTAAAGCCACACCCTCCGTCACCTCCCTATCAATTTCTGTTTCCCTTCATGGTTCACATCACATTCTCTGAAATTATTTTCATTGGTTATTTATTTACTTGCTTGTTGTCTCCCTCACTAGAATGTAAGCTTCTTGACAGTAGGTACTTTTTACTGCAGATCACCCACCCTAGAATAGAAGAGGGAGCCAGAGCAGGACTGTGTAAGTATTAAATGAATAAATGAAAACAAGTTATAGAAGATGAACGAAAAGTAAAAACAAGAGAAGCTTATATAATTCCTATGAAAACTCTCTTCAGCTCGGAAATTTTGCCTACCAGTTGTTTAGCGAATCTGCTACAGAAAGTCTGTCCACCGACAAGGCCTCAAATGAGGTCAGTGGCGGAGGTGTCCTTAAGATTTTAAAGTAATCCTATTTGGGGCAGCAGTGGAACGGATAACATAAAAATGCTGCTTAGTATTGCCTTGAGGAAAGAATAAAGGGAAAACAGACTGACTAGTCTTTGTCTCTTCTTGTTCTGCAACTTTGGACTCAATGCCCAGAGAAGAGAGCTCTCTCTGATTCTGGCAAGGTTTTAAAATTACCTGAAAGAAAAAATTATTCTGAAGAATGACGTTTATGAGCGGCTGTAGGGTCACCCCATTTAGTATTAAACTATTTTTATTCTGAATGAAAATCTTTCTAGAACCTATTCTACACATCCACTTTCTCAACATATCAGCCCCTTTGTTTTCTTCCAAAAGCCACTCTAATGTACACGGTAACATTTTCTGAGGCAATAGGGCATGGTGATGAAGAAGACTGAAGTCAAAGAGCTTCGGATTGAAAGCCTGGCTTTGCCCCTCACCGGCGGAGCAAATGGACACTCTGTGCCTCAGCTTCTTCATCTAGAAATAGGGATAACACTAGTCCCTGCCTCGGCAGGTTACGCCTTGTAAGGACCAAGCGGATTGCCGCACGTAATGCGTTTAGCACACTGCCTGGTACACAGTCCTGCCTGCAAAACGTTAGCTGCCGCCGCCCTGACTGCCGTCACGGCTATTATTACGGCCATTTGTTTTTTGGTGTCTCAAGCGCCTAATAAAAGTCTTAAATTATTATAGTACATATACTATAGTAGTACATACTATAACTACGTACATACACGTGCACCGTAACTTTTTAAAAAGTCACAAGGTTACTGGCTTTTACATAAGATGGTCCCCGGCAGATTTTCTGGAGCGCTCTTATGTGCTGGTTATTATAGTTCTTCTATTTTCCTTTGTGAAGCCTCTGATTGCCGTTCTGCTGTTGTTAATTTTTCCCATCTGTGTCGGCCTCTTTCTATGCTTCCACTTTTGTAGGGGGGCATAAACACCAGTAAACCAAGCTTGTTAGGCATGTGTGTTAAGTAAAAGCTCTCCTAGGCATGGAGAGAGCAGGAATTTGACTCCGTGGACACCTCTTTTGGCTCTTCAGAGGTATTTTTCCCCTGGTTTCCTGATTCTTGGATAAACATAAAAAGTTATCTGAAATTTAAGTTTCTGAAGAGGCAGAGGTAATAAACATAAGTAAATGCTCAAATTAAGAATCCTCTCTAATTTAGTTCAAATAAAGACTCACTAACCTCCTACTACAGCTAGGTATTGAGGAAATACAGATGAATGATATGGCCTTCCACCTTAAGAAGCCTGCAATCTAGAGGGGAAGATAAAGCATAAACAAATAATGCCGTGACAATAAAATAGATACCAAAGGCTTTCACACTGGATACTATGGGAGCTAAAAAAAAAAAAAAAAAAAAAAAAAAGGGACCATAACCAAACCCGAGGACTCAGGGAAAGCTTCCTGAAAAGGATCATGCCTGAGCTGAGCCCTGCACGTTGCTTTGAGAGAGTTGGCAGGGGTGCACGTGCACGTGTGAGGTAATCGTTTGGTATTGCTATGATAAAAGACAGTGAGACAGGAAAAGGTGAAATCCAAAGCAACGAGTCAGACTGAATACAGGCCCGGGTCAAAAGAGGTCCTCATACACCAGGCTAAGAGGCTTGGACATCACTTGTGAAGAGATGGGAAGCCATTAAGAAAACTTTCAGGGGAGAGGTGTCTCGGCGGCTCAGGCAATCGAGCGTCCGACTCTTGATTTCATTTCAGTAAAGATCTCATGGTTGTGAGATCGGGCTCTGAGCTGGGTGTGGAGCCTGCTTAAGATTCTCGCTCTCCCTTTGCCCCTTCCCCCTTCCCCGTTTCTCAGAAAAGACAACTTGAAGGAAAAAAAGCAATTTTTAGATTTTCCTTTTCGATGTGTAACTCAGGCAGCACTGTGAAAGACAAGGCAAAGCTAGAAAACACTGGAAGAAGAGAGACCGGTTAGGTATCTGTTGCAATTAATAAGCCAGAGATGGAAAAGCCTGGATAAGGGCAAGGTGGCAGTTATGGCGAGGAAGAGAGGGAGAGCGAGGTCCCAGATGCATGTTGAAGATAAAACCGGCTGGCCCTGGTGACTTACCACAGGAGAGGGATGCGAGGCTGAGAGGAGTCAGGGTTTAGGCCTTGAATTACTGATTAGATGAGAGCACAGTGAGTTGTGAGAGAAGTAGCATAGCTTTTTTGTTGTTGGTCTTTATTTTGTTGGTCTTTGTTTGTTTTATTTTTGTATTTTATTTTATTCTTTTTTGAATAGTGGGTATTGGAACAGAAATGAATGCCTTTAAGTTGAGTTATGTTAAGCCTGAGTTAATTACTATAGAGGTCAGAACTGTAGATAAAAATTTTAGAGTAATGAATAAATAGAGCCGACAAAGCAGGTACATGGGAACATGTATGAAAAGAAGGGCAGCCGAACAAGGGTGGGGTGGGACACTGGAGAACACTGGTGCTTACAGAGGGGCAGGGGAGGATGGCCCGTGAAAGAACCCGCGAGATCACTCTGACAGGTGCGTAGAGAGAACAGTGCCATGAAAGCCAAGCACAGCTTTCACACGGAGAGATCAACAAAAAAGCTCAACACGCCGGTAACAGCTGCATTTTTTGAGCACTCACTGCATATCAGTCAATGTGACGTTTTAGACATTGTGTCTCATTTGATCCATGGGCCCTAGAGGATGCGTCTGAAGTTCAGCGAAGCCATGGAACTTACCAAGGTCATAGGGCGAGCTGGCGGGACTGGGATCTGAACCCAGGTCGGCTGGGTTACAAAGCCCATGTTCTTAATTCTGCTGGGGTAACAGAACTTCTTCAGGATGCAACCTAATATTATTGTAATAAGGAATGCTCTAGATTGCTTTTCCAAAAAGCAGATCTTAAAAACTATCCCATAATCTCAGAGGGATATTTAATATCTGATGAGATCATTATACATTTGATCACTTTACACAGTTAAAATAGATTATTTGGCTGATGTATTTCTTCAAGATCTTTTTATTTCATAAATACCACCCTTGTCAAATTAGAAGAACAATAAAGTGTAACACAAGGCAATACACTCAACCGATTTGAGCTCTGCTGCAGGGAAGTCAGAAGGAAGGTCCTGGATGGACCCAGTCAGTGTCCCCCAGAGGAAAATGAAACACCCTGGACCTGAGTGCACTTAGTTTCCTCGCAGACACTACTACCGGTCTGAAGGAAAACCAGGGAGGATGTACAGAATTTAACACAAACCTACCACAAACATAGAAAAGTTAATTAAAAGAGCTATTCCATACAAGGTTTTATTTTAGATAATGAATAAGTATCCATCTAAAGATAGTGTCACATTTTGTTATAAAAGCTGTAATTTCCCTATTTCCCACTAGAGGAAGCAATAGCATTACTCTTACCATTTGGTGGATAAAATACTGCATATTCTTCTAGTCCTAGTTTTCCTGTAAGAAAAAAACAAACAAACCATAGAAGGTTTCAATACGATTAAATAAAATAAATCTTTAAAAATTAACTTATTTTGTGGATATACTAATAATGCAATTTTAAAAGGCACAGTACGATCTCCTTTAACTTCATTTTAGGAAATGGAATTACTTTGAAAATATGCCACTAATCTTTTGATATTAGCAAATCCTTTCATCAGTTAAAGTCAATAATACAAATTTAAGTGTGAGGCAATTGATACAAAATAATTAAAAGAACAAATGCTTTCAAGTGCCTTAAGCATTTAAGAAGAGAAGCATCTATTTAGAAGCATAGAATTGTTTTGCTAACTATAAATAATTCTAATCTGTTTATTAAAGTAAGTCCTAAGCTTTGCAGCGCCTCATTAGTTTTACATTCTTATGGAATGTGCTGAAAAGTTAAAAAGTAAATGTCTTAAACCATATAGTGGTAATATTTTCTGAATCCTAAAACAGTTCATGTGGTCCAAGAATGAGGCTAAATATTGGAAAGCAGAATTGTTTCAGAAAATGAAAGTATATTCGCTATAATCAAATGTTTGAAGTAGTTTTTAAAAAAATATAGCTTTCCCTTAACTTTTAAGGTTCTGAGGTCTCCCCCCCCCCACCTTCCATTGAATATCTTTAGATAGCCTTTATCTTGACAGTTTTTTCTAATACCTTTCGTTGACTTTTCTATTGAAAAGTCTCATGCATTCTTGCACTTGGCTTTAAGGTAAGGTTTTTAGTTAAAAAATTTTTTTGCTCTTCTTGTTGGGGGTGGTGGCAGAGAGGGGACAAATAAGAAGAATGAGCAGTTTAGGTTAGGGTGGAGACAACAAGCACTGAGCTTGTGAGTAAGGAGAATGGAATAATGAAAGGTAGATGAGAGAGAGAGAGAGAGAGAGAGAGAGAGAGAGGGAGAGAGAAAGTGCGAGAAAGAGAGACAGAGAGACAGAGAGAGGGAGATGATAGACAGTACTAGCTGGGTACTAAATATGAGGCTAGGTGCAAACCCTTGTAAATTCCTAAGTGATAAGAGACTAGGAGAATCTTTTGTTCTATTGGGATGACTCTGGTGGACTTCTGGATGGGGACTGGTCACCAGAAAGACCAAGTCATGATTAGAACCCTGGAATTTTCAGCCCCATCTCCCATTTTCCAGAGAGGGGACAGGAGCTGGAAATGGAGTTAGTAATTGATCATACCTATGTGAGAAACCCTCCATAAAATCCCAAGTAGTCAGGGGTTCAGAGAGCTTGCAGGTGGGTGAACATATCAATATTGGGAGGCTGACACACCCCAACTCCATGGGGACAGAAGCTCCTATGCTCAGGACCCTCCTAGACCTTGCCGTATGTATGTCTTCATCTGGCTGTTCATCTGTATCCTTTATCACATCCTTTAATAAACTGGTAGATGTACGTTTCCTCGAGTTATGTGAGCTGCCCTAGCAAATTAACTGAACCCAAGAAGCAGGTTGTTGGAACCTCTAATCTATAGCTGGTTGGTCAGAGGCACAGGTGATAAACGGGGTTTTGACTGTCATCAGAAGAGTGTGTGTGTGTGTATGTGTGTGAGGGGTATGGCAGTCTCATGGGACTGAGCCCTTAGTCTGTGGGATCTGAGGCTATCTCTGGGCACACAGTGCAGAACTGAGTTAAATTGTAGGATGCCCAGGTGGTGTCGGAGACTTGTTTCTTGTTTTAGGGAAAATTCCCATATATTTGGTGTTGGAAGTGGAGTGTTTTATATGAGTAGTAAATGATACACATGGTAGAGAAACACAGTAGGAAAGAACTGGATTTTTCCCTACACAGGAAGGAAAAATGAGTTTTTCTGATACAGTAAGATATAGCCTAGTTCCTCAAGGACCTATGATTTCGTGGGAGAGGAGTGGGAATCCTTCCACATGTAGGGAATATATACAGGCCAGAATAAATATGGTAACGTGGGATAATCAGGGGATCAAAGTGAGCTGGGTTAAGACAAAATTGACTGATAGAGGGCCTTAAAATCTTGGCTGAGTTTAGAAGTGAACCCATTGAATAAGTTCTACAGTCAGCTTTTTAGCAAATGATGTTAAAGAAACAAACAAGCAGACCAAAGGTTTCTATAAGCTCAGTTTAGAAGCAGTGGAATTAAGAGAGCCCCCCAGTTTGGGGAGGGGGAGCCTGATCCCAGCCAGGTAATGTAGGCTCATCCTAGGGCAGGGGTTACAGCAATCAGGCAGACAGTCAGACTTAGGAAATATGGGAGAAAGAGTTTATTTCTTTATGGGAACAGAGCATGATCACACACAATAGGGTTATAAGCTTTCAGTGATTGGTATTCACCACTTAATAAAAAGGAGAAATTGAGAAAGGCTTCCTGCTGAAATTAGTTCAGCTGTCAGGTAATAGCAGGATATTGAAATAGCAATATCTGGTAGGCAGCTAGTGATAAAGAAGGGAAGAAAGCACCAAAATAGAAATTAGCATGCTAATAGCTTATAAATTACATCAAATTTTAAGTGCTGGAGAACATTTTGAGAGAAGGAATAGAGAAGTTAAAAAAAGCAGCAGAAGAAGCAAATTCATGTGATTAAGTCGTAGTTAGGGGGGAAAATAAAAGTCAACAGATATGACAAAAACAGCAATAGAGGAGCGAGCAAACAGGAAAGATAAAGGGTTCTTCTGGGAACCACCCGCCTTTGATTGTGCTGAGTTGTTCACCCGTGATTTGAGTAGGAGTTGAAAGCATCTGAGAGGAATTTCATTAACAATAAAAAAATTAACAACACTAATATATGCTATAAAATGTAACAGTCTTGCTATGATTTTGTAAGTCTTAAAAAATACTCCCTTTATGTAACTAAAATTTTACCTCTGATGTATGATTTCGGTGGTGAAGCGCTGTTGTACGCAAAATGACCCAACACAGATGTATCCCGGGAGAAACAAAGTAATACCTAGGTACAACAGGGGAAGAAACAAACAATTAAGCACTGTTTTATAACAGGTAATTAATTCATCGCTATTTCCTTCCTAGGAGGCACTGAGGTAGAATCTTTCCAGTTCAGTATTGTGCCTGGAAATGGGAGGAGTGCCCTCTGTTGGTGCACCTGCACTAAGTGTTACAGGGGATGCCAAATGCGATGGCCAAAGTTCACCCAAAGACTTCTCACTGTGAGCCCCGTAAATCTTGAACAAGCTACTAACTACCAGTTGATTCTCTTATTCTGTTTTCCATCTGGAAAAGAGAAGTAGCTGGGAGACATTTGACACGATGACAAATGTATAGGAGGACCCTAGGTAACTACGTGGCCCACAGAGCAGCCTGGGGAGTGCAGGAAGCTGGAAGTAGTCTCTGCGGGGATGCAGGAGCAGACAGGTGGGTGTGTCAGGGAAAGCAACTCGTGGGTGTCTAGAAGGGACAGCAGCAGTGGAACGAGAGAGAGCTAAAGAGCTAATACAGGTCAGAAGCTGGTTGTCCTGACCAGCAGGTGCAGTGGGGCAAGTCGGCCTGGAGATGAAAATAGGAAGGGCAGAAAGTCAGGATCAACGATGTCCTTAGGAGGGACCGGGTTGCTGAGACCAGCTTGGAACTTGGGGGCAGGAGGTCAATCCTAAGGTGATTAGTGACAGGAAATCTGGGTCCTGGGATTGAAAAGATGCTACTGAGAAAAGAATCGAGAATGACAGGAAAAGGTAGAAGCCCATTTAACAGAACAGGGGCACAAGGTCAGGGTTGGACTAGGAAGCAGGAGCCAATGGAGAAGCTGTGGGTCCAGGACATAAAAAGGGGGCCCAGCTTTAGAAAAAGAATAGATATGGAGATTAAGCATCAGTGAGGACCAATGGCGAAATGTACCAACCATTGCCACTGATTGACTTTTACTGTATTTTAAAAGACTACGTAAGCAATACACGGTTATGGTAAAAACTGTAAACACAGATCATCAAAAAAGGAGAAAAAAAAACACCTATAAGCCCATCAGTGTTAATATTCTGATGTATATCTTTCAGACTGCTCTTATTCATATATACATACATACATACATTTTTCAAACAATAGTTAGGCATACTGTTCTATAATCTATTTTCTCTCAGTATTATAATAAATATTCCAAGTCCACATTTTTTTAATGTTGCAGAATATGCCACTATATGAATAAACATAGCTTATCTAGCCTGTCTTTTACTGTTGAACATTTAATTACTTCCACTTTTCCCCAACTATAAACAGTGCTGAAGTAAACTTCCCTATAGCTAAATATTTATGTACACCTTTACTTAAATTCCTAAAACTGAACTAGCTGTCTGGCCAAAGCAATGGGCATTTTAAATCTAAAACTTTTGATACACATTGTCAAACTGCCCTCTAGATAGAGTTTGTCATGTTTTTGTTTTTAATAATACAGCAATAAGACAGTGTACTTTTTCTCTTATTCTCATCAAAACAGGTTATCAGCATAAGTACAAACAGCATTTTGCTTTAATTACTAATATGGTTGAACATTTTTCCGTTTGCATTTATTTTGTTATTTTCCAGCTCATCATCTTAGTCCATTTTAAAATAGATGTTTTTAAAATTATTGATTTGTTTACATTTTTTGTATATTAACAATTCTGACCTTTGGTCTAATTACATGTTTCAAATGGCTTTGCTCAAACAATTTATTTTGACACAGAGATGTTCTTTTTTTTGTTTGTTTATTTTTGAGAGAGACAGAGTGTGAGTGGGGGAGGAGCAGAGAGAGAGGGAGAAACAGAATCAGAAGCAGGATCTAGGCTCTGAGCTGTCAGCACAGAGCCTGAAGTAGGGCTCGAACCTATGAACCATGAGATCATGACCTGAGCCAAAGTCAGACGCTTAACTGAGCCACCCAGGCGCCCCCTGACACAGAGATGTTCTTAATTTTTATGTGCTCAAATCTCCCAAAACTTTAATGCTTAGAAAGTTCCTCCCCACATTTAAAATATTCTCTGTATATTCACCTAGATTATGAAAGTCTTTAGGGTTTTTCATCCAATATTTCTGGTTATTCCCCTCTGGCTATATGTCAGCCTATCTTTTCCAGCTCCTTTGGGGTTAGGTGTGGCCATGTGATTTGCTCTTCAGTCAATGAAATACATACGTGCCATTTGAAAATTTCTGAATGAAAGCTTCAAGAACCGGAGCAGTAACCACATTCCTTTTCCCTCTGCATGGCAACCGCCAGTGTTCTAGACAGTGGTTACCCTATCAGCCTAGGCTCTGGAGTGAGGATGACACAGACCTAGGTCCCATCCTATCAGAGGGACATGACCACGAGCAAATCTCAACCTGTGTTGAGATTTTTTTGCTTGTATGTTATCGCAGTATAACCCAGCGCATCCTGACTCAAACAGGAAATTCTGTCTAGCATTTTTTTAGTGGCTTAAAACAATAAAAATTTATTCTCTCACAGTTCTACTGGACCAGAAATCCAAAATCAAGGTAGAGGCAGGGCCATACTCCTTCCAGAGCTTCTGGGGGAGATTCCTCCCCGCCTCTTCCAGCTTCTGGTGTCTCCAAGTGTTCCTTGGCTTGAAACTGTATAGCTATAATCTCAGCCTCCAAATTCACATATCTTTTATTCTTCTCTCTCCTCTAGGTCTCTCTCTCTCTCTGTCTCCCTCTCGTTGAAGTATAGTTGATATACAATGTTGTATTAGTTTCAGAATAGTGATTCCACAATTCTATACATTGAGCAGTGCAACCCTTGCTAAGTATAGTTACCTCCTAACACTATACAAAGTTATTATTTTCTTAACTATATTCTCTATGTTGTATTTTTCATTCTTATGCCTTATCTATTTTATAACTTGAAGCTTATGCCTCTTATTCACCTATTTTGCCCATCCCCTCACCCGTCTCTAGTCTGACAACCACCAGTTTTTTCTCTGTATTTATAAATCTGTTTTTTGGATTGTTCATTTGTTTTGTTTTCTTAGACTCCACATATAAGTGAAATCACATGGCATTTGTCTTTCTCTGTCCGACTTGTTTCACTTGGTATAATACGTTCTGGATTCATTCATGTTGCCGCAAATGGCAAGAGAGATGAATGGATAAAGAAGTTGTGGTATATAAATACAATGGATTACTACTCAGCCATAAAAAAGAATGAAATCTTGCCACTTGCCTAGCATTTTTGATAAATTCATTTTGTGGTAAATGCATTAACCCATTTGGAATTCTGTTTGAAACTGCACCACTCGAGTTGAAATTCTATTCCACTACTTACTAGCTGTGTGACATTGGGCAAGTTACCAGACTTCTTGGTGTTTCAATATCCTCACGTGTAATATGCAGACCCTAAGAATACCTACATCAGAGGCTATTGTGGGATTAATTAATATACATAAAGTGTATAGAAAAGTGCCTAGCACATGGTGAATATTATTAAAATGTTAGCTGCAATTACTATTACCACTACTATCATTTTAATTTTATTCTATACTCTGTATTTTCCCCACTGTATATTTAATTTGGGGCTTGTTTTTATTTTATTTTATTTTATTTTTTAAAGTTTATTTATTTATGTTTGAGAGAGACAGAGAGAGAGAGAGAGACAGAGCACACGAGTAGGGGAGTGGCAGAGAGACAGGAGAGAGAGAGAATCCCAAGCAGATTCCGCACTGACAGCGCAGAGCCCAATGTGGGGCCTGAACTCACGAACTGCAAGACCATGATCCGAGCTGAAACCAAGAGTTGGAAGCTTAACTGAATGAGCCACCCAGGCACCCCTGGGATTTGTTTTTATTTATATGGCTCACGACTGTCGTGTTTCTTCAACTTTAAATTTTGTTTATCCACATTTCTGGAAAATTCTCAACCATTATCTTTTTGAATGATGCCTTTGCCCCATTCTCTATTCACTTCTACTTGACTCCTATGACACGTAGGACTGAGCTACACTTACTCAACCTGCCATATCTCTTAATTACTTTTATTACGTGCCCCATTCTGAATGACTTCTACAGATATTATCTTTTAAAAATCAGTTCACTAATTCTTTCCTTCTGTTTCTACAATGTACCAGGCACTGTTCTAGGTGCTTAGTGCTTGGAAAGATGGAGTTACTATCAACTGAAATAGGGAAAGTTGAGTGGAACAATTTTGGGAGTGAGATCAGGGTTCAGTTTTCAACATACCAAATTCGAGATATCTCCAAAAATCTAAGTGGAGGTATTGAATAGGCAGTTGGAGATTGGGAGAGAAGTGTGGACGGAAGATGTAAATTTAGAAGGTATCAACATATACATGATAATGAAAATCACAAGAGAGTTGAACTTGGTGAAATCAGCAAGTGAGTGAGTATAACTAGAAAAAGACGAAGAACTGAGACCTGAGGCACTTTAACATTAAGATATGAAGGAGAAGGGAAGGAACGAGTCTTAGAGATTGAGGAAAACCAAGAGAGGTAGATTTCCCATGATGCTAATAAAGGGGCGTTAGGACCTCTCATTAGCATGGGTCCCTTTGGGTGCTGGGAATTGCTGGGAGGTATAGCATGCTCTAAATAAGGAGGGCAAATCAGGCTGTGATCAGAAAATGTTTCTATGTATGCATTTCTAATAAACTGCCTAATATGATCTCAGAAAAATGGGCCCTGAACTTCTTACTGTTCTAATAATTTGTCATGATTTTCCCCTTGTTCTAAAGAACTATGTGTGTTCTTACCTAATTATGATTTATTTGTAACATTATATTCTATATCTTTAAAAGGTTTCCCAAATTATATAAGCTTCAGGTTCCCAAAATGCTAGATTTGCCTCTGGTCACCAGTAAAGTAAGAGAAGAACCAGAAAGAGTGTGGTGTCTTAAAAGCCAAGTGAAGACAGGGCACAACTGGGTCACATGCTGTTAAGAGATCAGTTAAGAGGAGGACTGACCACCGGTCATTGGATTTAGTTATTGGGAACCTTCCCAACAGCAGTGTCAGCTCCAAAGGTAGAACATATCTGTTTTTTTTTTTTAAATATATATTTTAAATCAATTAATTTTGAAAGAGAGAGAGAAAGAGCATGAGTAGGGGAGAGGCAGAGAGAGAGAGGGAGACAGAGAATTCCAAGCAGTCTCCGCACTGGCAGCACAGAGTCTGACGCGAGGCTCGAACTCACGAACCGGAAGGTCATGACCTGAGCCAAAACCTAGAGTCGGATGCTTAACCGACTGAGCCACCCAGTGCCGCTGTTTTTTGGTTTTTTTTTTAAAGTTAACAATGAATTTCAGACATCCTTTCATACCAGTACATATGAACACATTGCTACTTTATATAGAGCTGCTTCATTTTAAGAGCTACCTTGCATTTCATTATAAGTATAAACCATAATTTATTTAATGGGTTAGTCCCTTATAAAAGAACATTCAAATAATTTTCAATTTTATGCTATTTCTTGCAGTGCCAAAATAATTTGCCTTTTACTGTGTCATTTCATACACATATGAGTATCTCTGTAGGGCAAATACATAGAAATATAATACATAGAATAGAATTTACAAGAGTAAATAATTTTAATATTTTATTTGATAAATATGCATTTAATTGAATTATTTTATTAGTTCTAATAGCTTTCAGTTAATTCCTTTGAATTTTTATACATCTATACTTGATAATAATTTTATATTCTTTCTGACATCTATAACTCCAATTTATATGAAAACGTGACAGACCAAAGGTTTTGACCTTTGGGATGCAACAAAGTCAGTCCTAAGGAAGTATGTTGCAATTCAGGCCTATCTGAAGAAGCAAGAAAGGTCCCAAATATACAACCTAACCTTACACCTCAAGGAGGTAGAAAGGAAACAGAAAATAAAGCCTAAACCCAACAGAAGAAGGGAAATAATAAAGATTAGAGCAGAAATAAACAATAATAGAAACAAACAAACAAAAAAACCCCAGTAGAACAGATCAATGAAACTAAGAGCTGGTTTTTTGAAAGAATTAACAAAATTGATAAACCCTTAGCCCGATTTATCAAAGAGAGGACCCAAATAGATAAAACCAATGAAAGAGGAGAAATCACAGCCAATAAAGACCACAGAAATACAAACACTTATAAGAGAATACTATGAAAAATTATATGCCAACAAACTGGGCAATCGGGAAGAAATGGACAAATTCCTAGAAACTCACAAACTACCAAAACTGAAATAGGGAGAAATAAAAAATTTGAACAGACCCATAACCAGCAAAGAAATTGAATCAGTAATCAAAAATCTCCCAACAAACAAGAGTCCTTGGGCCATATGGCTTCCCAGGGAAATTCTACCAGACATTTAAAGAAGAGCTTAATACATATTCTTCTCAAACTGTTCCAGAAAAAATAGAAATGGAAGGAAAACTTCCAAACTCATTCTATGAAGTCAACATTACTTTGATTCCAAACTAGACAAAGATCCCACTAAAAAGGAGAATTACTGGCCAATATTCCTGATGAACATGGATGCAAATATTATCAACAAGATACTAGCAAATTGAATTCAACAGTACACTAAAAGAATTATTCACCGTGATCAATTGGGATTTATTCCTGGGCTGCAGGGCCAGTTCAATATTGGCAAATTAATGAACATAATTTATCACATTAATAAAACAAAGAATAAGAACCATATGATCCTGTCAATAGAGGCAGATAAAGCATTTGAAAAACAGATCATCCATTCTTGATAAAAACCCTCAACAAAGTAGGGATAGATGGAGCATACCTCAACATTATAAAGGCCATTTATGAAAGACCCATAGCTAATATCATTCTCAATGGGGAAAAACTGAGACCCTTACCCCTATGGTCAGAAACAAGACAAGGATGTCCACGCTCACCATTACTATTTAACATAGTACTGGAAATCTTAGCCTCAGCAATCAGAGAACAAAAAGAAATAAAAGGCATCCAAATCAGCAAAGAAGAAGTTAAACTTTCACTATTTGCAGATAACATGATACTCTAGAAACCTGAAAGAAAGTCCACACACAAAAAAAAACAACACGCTAGAACTAATGCATGAATTTAGCAAAGTTGCAGGATATAAAACCAATGTGCAGAAATCTGTTGCATTTCTATATAGCAATAAGAAAATCAAGGAATCTATCCCATTTGCAATTGCACCAAAAACAGATACACAGGAAAAAAACCAACTAGAAAGGTAAAAGATCTGTACTCTGAAAACTATCAAAACTTATAAAAGAAATTGAAGAGGAAACAAAGAAATGGCAAAGTATTCCATGCTCATGGAAGAACATCGTCAAAATGTCTATTCTACCCAAAGCAATCTACACATTTAATGCCATCCCTAGCAAAATGCCACCAGCACTTTTTGCAGAGCTAGAACAGACAATCCTAAAATTTGTATAGAACCACAAAAGACCCCAAATAGCCAAAACAATCCTGAAAAAGAAAAGCAAAACTGGAAGCATCACAATTCTGGATTTCAAGCTATATTACAAAGCTGTAGTCATCAAGACAATATGGTACTGGCACAAAAACAGACACATAGATTAATGGAACAGAATAGAAAACCCAGAAATGGACCCATAACTGGATGGCCAATGAATCTTTGACAAAGCAGGAAAGAATATTCAAAGGCAAAAAGATAGTTTCTTCAACAAATGGTGTTGGGAAAATTGTACGGCAACATGCAGAAGAATTAAACTGGACCACTTTCTTACACCATACACAAAAATAAATTCAAAATGGATGAAAGACCTGAATGAGAGACAGGAAACAATCAAAATGCTAGAGGAGAACATGGGCAGCAACCTCTTTGACCTCAGCCGGAGCAACTTCTTACTAGACACATTGCCGAAGGAAGGCAAGGGAGACAGAAGCAAACATGAACTACTGGGACTTCGTCAAGATAATATGCTTCTGCACAGTGAAGGAAATGATCAACAAAACTAAAAGCCAGCGTACAGAATGGGAGCAGATATTTGCAAATGACATATCTGATAAAGGGTTAGTCTCCAAAGTCTATAAAAAACTTACCAAACTCAACACCCCAAAAACAAATAACCCAGTTAAGAAATGGGCAGAAGACATGAATAGACACTTTTCCAAAGAAGACATCCAGATGGCTAACAGACACATGAAAAGATGCTCAACCACACTAGTCATCAGGGAAATACGAATCAAAACCATGATGAGATACCACTTCACACCTGTCAGAATGGCTAAAATGAACAACATAGGAAACAACAGGTATTGAGGATCCAGAGAGAGGGGAACCCTTTTGCACTGTTGGTGGGAATGCAAACTGGTACAGCCACTCTTATAAAAAGAAATTGAACAGTATGGAGGTTCCTCAAAAAACTAAAAACAGACCTACCCTATGATCTAGCAATTGCACTATTAGGTATTTACCCGAAGGTTACAAAAATACAGATTTGAAGGGGATACATGCACCCCAATGTTTATAGCAGCATTATCAACAATAGCTAAACTATGAACAGAGCCCAAATGTCCATCAAATGATGAATGGATAAGGAAGATGTGATGTACATATTTACAGTGAAATATTACTCAGCCGTCTAAAAGAATGAAATCTTGCCATTTGCAATGACATGGATGGAGCTAGAATGTATTATGATAAGAGAAATAAGTCAATGAGAAAGACAAATACCATGTGATTTCATTCATTTGTGGAACTTAAGAAACAAAGCAGATAAACACATGGGAATGGGAATGGGAAGGAAGAGAGGGAAACAAACCACAAGAGACTCTTAATGATAGAGAACAAACTATGGGTTGACAGAGGGAGGTGGGCTAGATGGGTGGCTAGATGGGTGATGGGTATTAAGGAAGGCACTTGTGATGAGCACTGGGTGTTGTATGTAAGTGACGAATCACTGAATTCTACTCCTGAAACCAATATTGCACTGTATGTTAACTAACTAACTAGCTATATATTTGTTCTAAGCAACTAAATTTGTGGTAATTTGTTATAGCAGCACTAATAAACTATACAATTAAAATAACTAATAAAGTAATACAGCCAATATAATAATAAACTAAAACAACCAATAATAAACTAATACAATTAAAGTAAAATAAAATAATGCAAAAGAAATATTCCTACACATATCTTTCTAGCATTGTCTGGAGGGAAAACAATTCCTAAAGAAATGTCTTCGTTAACTTTCCCTTAGCAGGCTAGTGGGAACATACTAATGTCAGGAGAAGCTCTGTGCTTAAATATATACTCCTCAAGTCTTTTGCCGCAGAGAAGGCAAGATATTTGAGACCACTCTATAGCGAATATTGGTGCCTGTAAAGGGATGTTGCCAGAGAGAGGTCATACGTCAGACATTATGCACTAGTGTGCCAGCCTCGTGTGCAAGCGAAGATCTGCCAACTTCCATTCTAACCAGAGTTGTTTTAGCTCCTGAGATACCAATTTGGTAACTGTAAGGAAGTAACAGTTCAATTGTAAACTTGCTATAAAATGTTGTGAAGGTGCCCGGGTAGCTCAGTCAGTTAAGCGTCTGACTCTTGATTGTGGCTTAGGTCATCGTCTCATGATTTCTGGGTTGGAGCCCCGTGTTGAGCTCCACACTGGCAGTGCAGAGCCTGCTTGGGACTCTCTCTCTCCCCCTCTCCCTGCCCCACCCCAATTCGCACGTGCTCTCTTTCTCTCTCTCAAAATAAATGAACTCTTTTAAAAAAGTTGTGATTATATAAAGATGACAATTTCAGTGAACCAGAAATTAACTAGATAATTAACTAGAAAGCTTAACTTTGATTACTCAGTAATTAAGTGAAAACTGAACTTGATGAGGATGAGGTCACACATGGTAATGACGTACTTTATTTAGAAGAGCTGTAAGAACTTGCATGTGTAAGTCTCAACTACGGTTTATACAGCGGAATTACACCTAAAATGTCTATATATAGCTACAAAACATTTACTCAAGCGTACAGTTTTCTTTAGTGTCTTGAAAAAATTTATGGTGAATGTTTCTAAGAAATAAGTTATTAAAAAGCACATAAGAAACAATGGGTATCAATTGGAAATCACTTAGAACTATTACACAACTTTTTTCACTTCTGGCTCTTGCATTTTTACTCACACCGATGGGGAGAATTTCAAATGATAAATTTGCAAAACCGATTCTTAAAACACTCTTCCCTGATTTGCATTTTCATAAATGAAAGGGCAAAGTGGCTTACGAGGGCTTTGAAATTGGGCGGATCTGGCCTCGCTCTGAGTCTCTGCTTCTTCATCCGTAAAATGGGAATACACCTACCTTGCAGATAAGAATTCCTTTTAAAGTAAATAAAGTATCTGCAGCGGATCCTGGAACTTAACAGGCCATGCATAAATAGATGATAACAGTGCTAACGATCTCACTTGCAATGATTGGAGAATACTGGGAGAAAAAAAAAAAAACAAAAAAAAAAAACAAAGGCCTCTTTCTGGTCTAGTTTCTTGCCTAGGCACGGGCTCTCATCTTCTTATCACATTCTTATAAGAAAAAAAACAAACTTTTAAAACCTTCCCCTTCTCTGTGTGACTTCCAACCTGTACATTCTTTCTGAGTGTCTAATCTGAATTCCCGGAGCCACCATGCTTGAAACTATCCGAAACCGGAAAATCCAGTCATTCTTGATTCTCTACCTACATATGCAGCCAGTTACGGAAATCTACCTTTGATAGCTTGCTCGCTCTCCCTCCCTCTCTCTCTCTCTCTCCCTTCCCTCCCTCTCTCCTTCCAACAAATATTTACTGAACACATGCTGTGTGGCAGGCACTGTTAAAAATAATACTGTACGTCACATGCTACGTGCAATGGAAAAAAAATAATGCAGACAAGACAGATAATGCAGGCACATATATTGGGAGAAGTTTGCTACTTAAATTAGGGACCTAGAAGTGGTCAGGAAATGAGCCTGGGGTAATAAGATTTTTGGTAGAAGAAAAGCCCCCTGGAAGCACATAGGTAAGTCTAGAATTTAAGGGAGAGGTCCAGAAAGAGATATAAAATGGGGAGTTGTCAATATGCAGATGATATAAAACTGTGAGAATAGATGAGATCACCAAATGCAAAGAGAAAAAAAAAAAAAAAAGAGGTCCAGAGACTTATCCTTGGGGGTACTCCAGGGTAAGACAAGGAGATGAGACACGAGACGAGGTGAATGAGAATGCCAGCCGGTAAGAGAGAAGGCAACTAAAACACACAATATCCTAGAAGACAAGTGAATAAAGAGAAGACAAGGAAAGGGGGGTGATGAATTGAATGAAACGAGTAAGACGAGAAGTGGGAACAAGATTCTGCAATATGAAGTCGCTTGTGACTTAGTGGACTTGTGACTTTAGTGGAACAGCTGGACAAAAAGAAATGGAATAAAGGAGGATTCAAGGGAGAATAGGAGGACGGAAATTGAAAACAATATCTACAGATTTTTTTAAAAGAGGTTTTGCTGAATAAGGGAACAGAGGAATGGGGTTGTAGCTGGAAGAATAGGGATCAAGAAAGATTTTTGTTTCATTTTATTTTGCTTTGTTTTTTAGATGAGAGGGATGACAGCACATTTGTACACTGAGAGGAGCGATCCAGTAGATAGGGGAAAATTGACAGTAGAAAAACTAATAGGGGCACCCGGCTGGCTCAGTCCGTTAAGCGTCTGACCCTTGATTCCAGCTCAGGTCATGATCTCACGGTTTGTGAGTGTGAAGTCCTCGTGGGGGCTCTGCGCTGACGGGGTTGAGCCCGCTTGGGATTCTCTCTCTCCCTGCCCCTCCCCCTGCTCACATGTGCACTCTCTCTCTCTCGAAATAAATAAATAAAGTTAAAAAAAAAAGAAGAAGAAGAAGAAAAGAAAAACTAACAACTGCACTGCTTTTGAGTGCCAAAGGGACATGAGTTTTAGTGTCCAGATGCAGATGTTGGTTTTCTCATAGACAAAAGCTAGGGCAGTTTATCTCTAGTAACATGAAAGAAAAGCTGAGCATATGGGTGCAGGTACAGTACATATGGTGCTGGGAATATGTGGGGCGGGGGGGGTCTCTTCTCAGAGCTTTCACTTTTTTCAGAAAGAGGACTCAAAGCCATCATCTGAAAAAGAGGTGGGGGTACGAAGATTCGGGAGGTGTGCAAAGTCATCGAAGAGACTGGCTAGATAACAGAATGGATGGATGACTGGGCTAGGGAAATGAAGTAGAATATCTGGGCAGAAGGAACGACTCTCTGGAGGTTAGCGGTCACGAATTTAAAGTACAGGCACTCCCGGGTGACTCAGTAGGTTGAACGTCTGACTCTTGGTTTCGGCTCAGGTCATGATCTCATGGTTCGAGGGTTCGAGTCCCATGCTTGGGATTCTCTCTCTCTCTCTCTCTCTTTATCTCTACCCCTCTCCCCTGCTAGTGCTCACTATAAATGAGTGAATGAATGAATGAGTGAATGAAGCACAGCTAGTTGCGTGTTTTCCTCCAGCCACGTTCAAATGCACACCGCCACCACAGAATTGGTGGAGAATTGTATTCCAGCGGGGTTAAGGTTTTGTCAGGTAATTACTATTAGAAAGTAGGAGGAAGGCAAGGGAGTTGAACACGTATTCAAGAGGAAGCGATTATAAAGATAGATCATGGCATTGACACATCTTTATTTGTTCTCTCCTGTCAGCTCACACTGACCTTGCTCTGTATCAGGTGCTCACTAAGGCTAACCTGAACCGCTCGAGCTGTTCACTGCCATGCTAAGCTAATCTCTCCTCACCAGTTACTGTCTGCACGCGGTTGGTGTTCATTTTTGTTGTCCCCATTCTCCTCCAAACTCCTTGCCTTTAAGAACCAGACATTTCTTACAACATTTCTATTCCGAAGCCACCGCTAAACTGTATACGATGCTACTCCTAGAATTTATATCTGCTTTAACTCTATTTGCATGGATCATTACATAAACGTATATCAGAACATTTATCAAATTATAACCGTGCAACTGCCTTTCCCTTCATTTTCCACTAAAATGTGAGCTTCATAAAATCTTTTTATGCGGGACCTAACACAGTACTTGCAAGAGAACACACTTGATATGGTGTGATATGGAGACATGAATAAGTGATATTTGATTGCCCTTGGGCCTTTCTTAAACCCCATTCAGTGGCACTGAAATATCTGTAACTATGACATATTCTTATATGTCACTACTGCTGAGCATATGCTAGATCGACCAGGCACAGGATAGAAGGCTTACCACACAACAGAGTAAGTCCCCATGTCTTCCCTTTACTATATAGGAATTCTTCTTTATGAATATTGTATACACTTTGGACCATATGTTAACTTTTTTAGGTTGTCATGCTATACCAGAACCCCAAAATGATTTAACTTCCCCATTTACTTACATAGACTAAGGGGCATCTTCCGAACACATTTTAAAATTGACAATCTAAAAATTTCAATATCAGAAAGCATTTTTAAGAATTTCATGCAAACTAAAAACTAAACTTTGGAATATGAAAAAGTTGACTTATTACTCAAAACATTATTTCTATAATATTCAGGGTTGTTGCCTGTAAAATTTAGGTAACTGACTAATTTAGGGTCACTCAGGGGCAGTATCTAGAGCATCCTTGTAACACAGACCCAGGTTTTCCTTAAAGAAGGATTACTGGGGGTGCCTGGGTGGCTCAGTCGGTTAAGCGTCCAACTTCGGCTCAGGTCATGATCTCGCGGTCCGTGAGTTCAAGCCCCGCGTCAGGCTCTGTGCTGACCACTCAGAGCCTGGAGCCTGTTTCAGATTCTGTGTCTCCCTCTCTCTCTGACCCTCCCCCGTTCATGCTCTGTCTCTCTCTGTATCAAAAATAAATAAACGTTAAAAAAAAATTAAAAAAAAAAAAAAAGAAGGATTACTGGAGGTTTTCTCATCTATCTGTGGATGCAGAAATGCCCCCTGCCATCTAATTTTGTAGTCTAGTCCCAAAACTCAATAAATGGGTTATGTCCTAAGGCATGGCCAGAAACATTAAATTTGCTCCATTATTACCAATAATTTCCTCATAAAGCAATCGTGTACCTAAGCAGTTCTGCCAAAGGAAAGCTTGTAATTAATGATTAAAAAACAAACAAACAAACAAACAAAAAACGCACAATAAAACAAACTTCCCTCTGTTTTATCTCTCTCTCACGCACACACAAACAGACACATATCCGAATAAATTTTTTTCCCAGAGAAAAATCAGAACTCAATTTCTGATAATATTGTTTTCAATGCATACAATTTTATTACACAAAGTGAACTTCTCTCTAGAAGTCAGACTACTTGTAAAATAAATTATTAAAAGGTATGATCACGGGGGCACCTAGGTGGCTCAGTTGGTTAAGCATCCAACTTCGGCTCAGGTCATAATCTCGCGGTTTGTGGGTTCGAGCCCCGCGTCGGTCTCTGTGCTGACAGCTCCGAGCCTGGAGCCTGCTTCGGATTCTGTCTCCCTCACTCTCGGCCCCTCCCCTGCTCACACTCTCTCTCCATCTCTCAAAAATAAACATTAAAATTTTTTTTTTAAAAAAGGTATGCTCATGGAAAGTGTTTCCTTAATAACCATCAACATGAGGAAAATTTAGTTCTGCATAATTCCCAACACAAAGCTTAGGCATTATAATTATCCTTTTCTTTATGTTAGAGGGATAAAGATCCGCAGTAAAGCTTATTTTAGCGTTCTTACTGAAGTACTAAAAGTAGCAAAGGCCATGAGATCTATGACTGAAAAAAATTATTTACAATCTAAAAAAAAAAAACAATTGGACTAAAATATTGATAAAAATGGAAAATAAAGGTTAAAGCACATTCCTACAATATTACTCTTTGTGACATTAATTAATATCCAATGTTTTACACAAACACATTAAAACAATTGCAAAACATGTTTTATCTTGTTTTGTCTCCTTAGCTAGCATCAAAGGTAATATAATTTACATATAATATAGAGATCAATAAATATTTACCGATGACCATTCTGCTTTTCTCAGAGAATACATCCATTGTTCATAAAATCATCCTGTTTGTCGGACTCAGTCACTTATAAGTTTTCCAGGTTTGGGTGGGAGAGGCAAAATGAATACACAATAGTCCCCCGTAATCTGCAGGGAATACATTCTAAGACCCTCCAGTGGATGCCTGAAACCACAGACAGTATGGAACCTTATATATACTATGTTTTTTCCTACATATACATACCTACGGTAAAGTTTAATTTATAAATTAAGGCATAGTAAGAGATTAAGAACAATAACTAATAATAAAGTAGAACTATAACACTATACTGTAATAAGTTATGTGGATATCGTCTGTCTCTCTCGGAATGTCTCATACTATACTCACTTTCTTCTTTCTGTGAGGATGTGAGATAATGAAATGCCTACGTGATGAAACAAAGTGAAGGAAATGACATAGGCAGTTGATGTAGCCTCAGGCTACCATCGATCTCCTGACTGTACATCAGAAGGAAGATCATCTGCTTCTGAACTACCTCTGACTATGGGCAACCGAAACCATGGAAAGCGAAACTGTGGAGAAGCAGGCTGGTACGTTCAAGGGTTCATTGTGGCCCTTATTTCAAGAAATTGTTACCACCCTCATTTATTACTTAAAAAAAAAAATTTTTTTTATTTATTTTGAAAGAGACAGAGAGAGAGCAGGTGAGGACCAGAGAGAGAGACAGAGAATTCCAAGCAGGCTCCACGCTTATCGCGGAGCCTGATGCGGGGCTCGATCTCACAACTGTGAGATCGTGACCTGAGCCGAAATCAAGAGCCAGACGCTTAACTGACTGAGCCACCCAGGCGCCCCTGTTACCAGTCTCATTTAAAAGGATACCCTTACTAATTCTTTTCACTGAAGGAGGCAGTTTTGTTACCTGTTACCTGGTGGTAAAGCCCCCTTTACCACCACCAAAAAGCTTTTGTAATTGTAAGTTAAAACTGACAATCCTCTTCTGTCCAGTCACCAAATGGGATGAAATTGTCACCTTTATACTTTCTCTCCCCACACACTGAAGCAGAGCGGTCAACATGCTAGAAATCATGCCATCGCTGACCCTTAGCTGATATTATTATGTATTCGTGCTTAGTGTCATAACAGTTTCGTGTTCAGGATCAAAATAATTAGCACTGGAAGGACCAAAAAAATTTAACTAGTTAAAATTTTTGTCACGTAGCATTTAGTTTGTTTGGCTTCATTTGTTTTATGTCTTTAATACTGTGCAACATGAACTAATCTGTTTCCCTTAGGAATGAGTTCATAAAAAAAATCCGCCACATCTAGAACTAAACTCCATTTAAGGAAATCTAGATCCCCATACAATGAAAGTGAAACTTTGGTCAGCCAATAATTACTAAAATTACGCTTTCAGATAAAAGAAGAAAGCTTCTTTCTCAACAATGAAAAAAAATCAAACCTCATCAATGAAAAAAAGTCTGATGTTAAAATAAACGTTTTCATTCAGTATCTATAGCATGACATGCGCTAGAATTAACAGTGGGGACCAAAACACTTACCGAATTTATATGGAAGAGACGATCATAAAATAATCAAATGAGCCATAATAAGAGCTATAAATAAAAGGTATGAAAAGTACTACACAATACTTTAAAAGTACACTGTAGATGGCCATGACCTTGTTGTGTGTGTTTGTGTAGGGAAGTAGGGAGTAGGTCAGGGAAGGTCTATGTGAGGAAAGGGATATTTTAGCTGAGAGCTGAAGGAAAAAAGAGGAATTTCCTTGGAGAAGAGGAGAAGGGAACAGTCTTTCACATCAAAGGAACTGTAGGTCTGATGGCCCTGAGGTAGAAAGGAATACAAGGAATTTGAGCAGTGAAAAGATCAGGGTGGCTGAAATACAGGGTGCCAGAATGTCACAACAGGTAAACAGTGGCGCTGGAGAAGTGGCCAGAGACATAGGGTCATGTAGGCCCTGGGAGGGATTTTAATCTTTTTGGTTTTCATCACACAAGTGGCATTTGGATTGGTGTTTTTGAAAGACCAGTCTGAGCAATCAGGTAAGAAAAAGAAATAAAAGATATCTGAATAGCAAGAAAGAAAAAAAAAAAAGCATATTGTCTTTATTTGCGGACGTTATGGAGATAGGGAAACCGAAGGGACCTCATGAGGAAAAATTGTTTCCTTTGCTTCTTTTCTGGCTTCTATTCTTGCTGAGGCCTGCACCCCTGCCCTCCACATGCCTTAATGTAAGTCCTCCTTATGAGGGACAAAGAGTTGACGATTTCTTTGGAGTCTTCTAGCACAACAGATAACATCTAAGGAATGACCAGGTCAGGCCGTCATGTGCATGTTCCAGACCACTGTCCCTGAACACCTTGATGCCAAGACCTTCTGGCTGTAGGGAATAAGTGACTTATGACAGACACCTGGATCCTGTCTTTGTTTTGACCAGTTCCGGGATGCCTGAGAAGACACGTGTACCAGACCACAAGCATCAATAAAAACCCCAGGCCCCTAGCAAAGACTTCCTGTACTCCGACTGTACCTGCTCTCTCTCTCTATTCCTTCAATAAACTCTGCTTTCACCTCCTGATGGTTCAAGTTTGATTTCCATCCTTTGTGAAGCCAAGGGCCATCTTGGCTGGTCCTGTGTGACTCCCTCTGGGTCCTTCGACCCAGCCTGCCTGCATCATCTTGGCGACCACAAAGGGACCCTCAGAAGAACAGCAGTAGCGTCAGATTTAGTCTGCAAAGCACAATTTGGCTTTCAGGAACCGGTAAGTTCCTCCTCTGGGAAACAGTTGGTTTAACGTTGATGTAATTTTTGTCAATGTGTAACTGGTCCATTCTCCAGTGGGGAAGGGAAACTGGAAAAACTGGTTGCAAACCTGCTCTCTTAATCCCCGTTCTCTCTCAGCTCTGAAACTTTTTTTACTCTGGCTTCCAGACAACTTCAAGGCTGTTAGTTGTCGTGAGAGACTGAGTTGCTCAGCTCTGAAGAAGAGGGATGCACGTTCCTCCCCGCTGAAAGGTGTTCTTAGGCAAATAAGGGCCAAGGGAAGTATCACAGATTATTCGAGATAGATAGTGGTCCCATAGAAACCACCCCCTCCTACTACAGTAGTTTTTGGCTCGCCCCAGGAAGCACACAGGTGGATTGATCATCCAGGGCTCTGAGCCCCCATGGTGGTTTTGGGCTGCCACTGGGAGAAACCAAAGCAGAAAAGAGTGGAAGATAGGCCTACGGCTGATCCACATTCGATCCACATTCAATCCACAACAGGTTTTTCCTAGAATAGAGTCCAAATCGTCTCTCCATCTCTCTTTTTTTCTCGCTCACTTGCTCGCTCTCTTTTCCACTGCCGGGTGGATGTCTCCTCGTGGCAATTCTGGGATGCTGGAATGGTGTTGGGGACTGGTAGCCAATCCCGCTGAGGACCCAAATCTTAGAATAAAGAAGTGGTCCTGGTGCCCCCAGTTGCACTGGGTTTTCCGCTTATAGGGATGACACATGGCAGGCTGGTCACTGCCACGTGGATGTCTCCTTGTTGGATGGGGGAGGAGACATGTGGCAAGCTGGAATCTTTTGCACCCTCTTGCTCACTATGCCTGACCCTATCACTCTGCTATACCTCTTTCTACCCCTCTGAATTTTCTCCTTTTTTTCCCTTTAAATTGTTCTCCTTGCCACTACATAACTATATTCTCTGACCATAGTATTCTGCATTAGCGGGCTTCCCTATCCTTAAGAGATGATTTTTCCCCTTTTGGTTCCTAGGAAACTCCATGACTTCTATCCTACTCATTAGGCTGGGGCCACTGTGGCCAATGACTCCATGCTCTGCCTTAGATCTCTGGCATTGTGAACAATACTTTCCTAGAATCTTATCCTCCCTTTGCCCCAGCCTGACTCCTTGATTATGGTCCTCAAAGGGGGCAACAGTGAGCATTCCAACGGATTGCCTGTTAGGATGTCTGTCACATAATTAGGCACACTTTATGTTGGATAAGTTGAAAAAGAAGAAGTTAATATTCTATTGTAATGAGGCTTGGCCCCAATATCCACTTAGGAGACCAAGAAATCTGGCCAGCAAATGGGACTTTGGATTACAATACCATTTTACAGCTTGATTTATATTGTAAGAGGGAAGGGAAATGGAATGAAGTGCCTTCTGTGTTACCCTTTATGGTCCTGTATCAGGATCCCAAAGGACGATATAAAGGCTGCATGGCCCCAATTCCTAAATCAGCAGAGGCACCTGACATCATGGAACTGACTCTGGTGTTTGATCTGACTTGGGGGAACCTACAGATCTTATTATTGTCTCATTGTGGCACTGTAGAGAAGGGAATGAGACCGTGTATAGTTAAGCCAGTTATTTTGATAAGGGCAAGTAACTCAAGGAAAGGATGAAAACCCAGCTCTCGTTGGAGCCTCTCTGGAGGTCCTCTGGTGGAGACTTTCCAGAAGTATACTCATACAGACCCCATTTCCCTGGAAAAGCAGTCATTGTGGGTTGTGCATTCATCCTGCAATCTGCAGCAGACATCAGGAGAAAATTACAGAAGGCAATTACTGGGTCCCAAACTCCTAGGAACCAACTGTTGAATATGGCTTTTGCCATCTTTAATAACAGAGACAGGTCAGAGAAGGGGGATGAATTTGTCCAAAATAAATGCCATGCCCAGCTTTTGGCCATGGCATTGGGGAACCCTGCACTCCAGGATCACTTCATCTGGAAGCCTGTGAGGCCAGAGTCTGGCAAAGTCTCACAAAAAGCCGGGCCCCAATCAATGTGCCTTCTGTAAGATGGACGGCCACTGGAGAAAGGATCATTCCCACCTCAAAAGGAAGATGGGTCCAGTCCCAAAACCTCTATTGGCCAAAGTTATGGAGGACTGAAGGGGCCCAACCTCTCCTATGGCTCATCCCCGACATCTCAACATAACATATCAGGAGCCAGGAGCCTCGGGTGATCCCTCATGTGGCAAGTAAGGAAATTTAATTTTTATTGGACATAGGAGCCACTTACTCTGTCCTGACTCAACACAATGGGCTTCTGTCCCAGCACTCTTGTACAGTTACTGGAATAGATAGATGGCCACAGGGGAGACCATTTACTTGTCTACTAGCTTGTGGCATGGACTCGCTCTTGCTCTCACAAAGCTTTCTCTGGATAGCTAAGTGCCTTACTCCTTTACCGGGGAGTGGCTTCCTTGCTAAGCCACAAACTGCCATCCAAATAGGACTGACAGAACCAAATGCAGAGAAAACAAAGCTTATGATGATTAAGACGCCTAGACAGGCCAGTGGGAAATAACATTTATGTGTCAGATAGTATACCACGCCATACTGCAATCAGAATGATACCTGATGCAATGGGAAACAGAATTTCCTGGGAGAGCCAGGAATATTTCACCCATTCTTATCTCCCTAAGACCACATGTAGAATATCCTTGGAAAAGGCAAAGAGCAGAGACACAAAAAGGTATTTGGCCTCTGATTAAGAAATTTTTGAGGGGTGCCTGGGTGGCTCAGTTGGTTGGCATCCGACTTCAGCTCAGGTCATGATCTCACAGTCCGTGAGTTTTAGCCCCGCGTTGGGCTCTGTGCTGACAGCTCAGAGCCTGGAGCCTGTTTCAGATTCCATGTCTCCCTCTCTCTCTGCCCCTCCCCTGCTTGTGCTCTGTCTCTCTCTCTCAAAAATAAACATTAAAAAATTTTTTTAAAAAGAAAAATTTGAAATATGGATTATTAACCCCTTGTCAGTCACCCTGCAATACCGCCATTCTATTAGTTAAGAAGCCAAATGGGGTGAAATGCTTTATCCAGGATTTATGGTCTCTAACCCTTATACTATACTGACTCCAGTTCCTCTGGATACAAACTAGTTTATGATCTTAGATTTAAAGGGTGCTTTCTTCTGCACACGAGAACACCCTGACTCCAATCTTTTTGTTTCCACATGGACTACCCCTGATACTTGTGAGATTTCCCAGTTGACCTGGACAGGGCTGCCTCAGGGCTTCTGACACAGCCCGAATTTGTTGGGAGCACTTTAAAAAGGGAACTAGGGGATTTACAACTGATTAATGGAAAGTTGCTTCAACGTGTGGATGATACATTGACTGCCAGCCCAACAGGAGGATTCTGACGAAAACACAATCCTCACCTTTAACTTTTTAGGACAGCGGGGGTACAGAGTGTCTCCCCAGAAAGCCCAGGCTTCTAAGGAGAAGGCTCAACATGCGGGCTACATTCTCACTCCAGAGGCACAGACATGGATGAGCCCAGGACAGAAAAACGGCCATACTGTATATTTGAGTACCTCAAACCAAAAGGCAGTTAAGAGCCTTCTTAGGCATGGTAGCTTTTTGTTGCATTTGGATTCCCGGGGATGGCCTTATGGCCAAACTCCTTTATAGAGTATTACAAGGACGTGAGTTAGAACCCCTGGAATGGAATGATGACTGCCACCAAGGCTTCAAAGGTCTGAAGAAAAAAAAATGCTGAGCACTGCTCCTATCTTGGGGCTCCCAAACCTGGGAAAGCCCTTCACCTTACGTGTGTGAGAAAGGAGAGGAAGAGGCTTGGGCATCCTAACTCCTCACTCAAAACTCAGACCTGTTGCTAGACCAGTGGCTTATTTCCCCAAACAGTTAGATCTGGTAGCAGAAAGCTGGCCAGGATGTTTATGAGCAGTGGCTGTGACTGCCCCACTAGCTGGAGAAGCTAGCAACTTTATGCTAGGACAACATCTGGATGTCATGATCCCACATCAAGTCCAAGGGGTTTTAGAGGTCAGGACATGAATGGTTACGAGGAGGGAGATTTTTGAGGTACCAAGCCCTCCTCCTTGACACCCCTGATGTAACTAACCCTCAGGTTGTGTCAAGGTTTCAACCTAGTTACTCTATTACCCGATGAAGGCAAGCAGGGGCTTCCAATCTATACCTGTGTGGATATTACAGAACAAGTGTATTCAAGCCAGCCTCATTTAAAGAACAAAACTTTGTCCAACCCAGAGGCTGAATGGCCTCCAGACAGAAGGAGCTTTATGCATGAGGGAACCAGAAAAACCAGGTAGGCTATTATTAGCCGATAGGGTATGACTGAGGCAAAAGACTTCAGCACAAAAGCCCAAACTAATTGCTTTAATCCAAGCGCTACAACTACGTAAAGAGTTAAGTATATATACTGCTTCTAAATATGGCTTCTTAATACTTCAGGCTCATGCAGCCATCTGCAAAGAACGGGCCTATTAAATTCAAAAGGCTCCCCTATAAAACACAAAGAGAAAATGTTTAACATGATTAGGGGCTATACGGCTTCGTTAGGAGATGGCAGCTGTGTACTGTAAAGGACACCAAACAGACCAAACCACGATGAGTAAAGGAAACAATTTTGCGGATAGACTAGCAAGAGTGGTGGCAAGGAAGGAAGAGCTTGCTACACGGGTCTTAGCTCTAATTCCAGAAAACTCCTCTGCAAGAAATAAGCCCAAACTATACTCCCTCTGAGGCTCAATGCGCCTCACAGAGGGATCTGAAATGGATTCAAAGGGAAGGTATATATTGAATAACATGTATGTACTCCCCAAGGCATCGCAATGGAAAATAATTAAGCCTTCTTCCGCCGCTCCCGGTGCTGCTTGTGTGCTCGCTCGGTGTGGACACAGTACCTCTTTGGGGAAGCGGCAGCTGAGGGGACGTCGGCGCTCTCCATGGCCAACGAAAAGCCCAAGCAAGAAGTCACGACTAAGAACAATGATCATATTAATTTGAAGGTGGCAGGGCAGGATGGTTCTGTGGTGTACTTTAAGATTAAGAGGCATACGCTACTCAGTAAACTGATGAAAGCCTACTGTGAACGGCAGGGTTTGCCAATGAGGCAGGTCAGGTTCCGATTCGATGGACACCCGATCAAGGAAACGGACACACCTGCACAGCTGGAAATGGAGGACGAAGACACAATTGATGTGTTCCAGCAGCAGACAGGAGGTGGCTACTAAGCAGGGATCCCGCCACTTTACTCTAGAACTCGGTTCCTCCAGACCAAGAAGATAGGCTCAATTAGAAAACCACAATTCGGTTCTACCACATCATGACTACTACAGTACAGCTTTCTCTGTTCCTTCATTTTCCCTTCCCCGTTCCTTTATTGTGCATAGAGCAACTGTGTATGTGCACAACCACACTGCATTTGTTTTTAAATAAATGGTCAATGGTATGTTTTGACTGACATCAAGTGGGGAAAAATACTGGTTCCGTGAAAATATCCCTTTTCTCCATTAGTAGCATGCTCCTTCAGCTCTTATCTTTATATTCGAGTAAGTTGTTTTGCTCTCGTGGTTTAACAAAAAAAGAACAACATAAAAATCTTTGCCCACGATCGTGCGATCGAAGAATTTTAATGCCCTTTGTAATTGTGAAAGCAGTGATAATTTTATAACTTTTTTGTATGTAGGTATTACATGTAGGGCAATCTGTCCCTAAGTAGGGATAAACTACTCTAAAAGAAATGGATCCCAGGGGCGCCTAGGTGGCTCAGTGGGTTGAGCTTCCGACTTCGGCTCAGGGCATGATCTCACGGTCCGTGAGTTCAAGCCCCACATCGGGCTCTTTGCTGACAGCTCGGAGCCTGGAGCCTGTTTCGGGTTCTGTGTCTCCCTCTCTCTGACCCTCCCCTGTTCATGCCCTGTCTCTCTGTGTCTCAAAAATAAACACTAAAAAAATTTTTTTTAAAGAAATGGATCCTAGATAGTTTTCCCTTCAAGTCAAGGCATCTTGTTGTTTAAATAAACTTCTTGTTTAAAATGAAAAAAAAAAAAAGAATTAAGCAAATACATGACTCCACCCACTTTGGTGGAGACACTATGGAAAATCTATTGCATCAAGTATTCAGAGGAAAGAATCTAACCAAGACTATAAGAAAAGTTACCAGAGAATGTGAGATTTGTGTCAAAAATGACCCAAGGTCCAATCCTATGCCTTTCCTCTTGATTAAGCCATTTGAACATACAAACACTTACCCTGGGGAAGACTGGCAAATTGACTTCACTCAAATGCCACCCTATCTGGGATATAAGTATCTGTTGGTTTATGTGAGTACATTTACAGGGTGGGTAGAGGCCTTCCCTGTAGGATAGAAAGAGCTTTAGAGGTTTCTAAGACCTTTTTGAAGAGGTGTCTGCGTGGCTCAGTCGGTTAAGTGACTTCAGTTCGGGTCGTGATCTCATAGTTCGTGAGTTTGAGCCCTGCATCGGGCTCTCTGCTGTCAGCACAGAGCCTGCTTCAGATCCTCTGCCTCCCTCTCTCTGCCCCTCCCCAGCTTGCGCTCTCTCTCTCTCTCAAAACTAAACAAATATTAAAAAAAAAAAAAAGACCTCATTAAAGGAAGTCATACCTAGGTTCGGACTTCTCCAGAATCTGCAAAGTGATAATGGCCCCTCTTTCGCTGCTAAAATAACACAACAATTATCAGTGACTCTAGGGATCTGCTATCAACTCCACGCCTCACGTAGGCCTCAATCCTCAGGAAAAATGGACAAAACGAACCATATCCTTAAACGAACTCAGGCAAAACTCTGTCAACGAACTCGTGAAACATGGTAACAGATGTTACTGATGCTTTGCTAAGTGGTTCCAAGGAGGAGTCTTAAATTGGGCCCCTTTAAATTAAAATATGGAAGACCTTTTCTCACTGCAGCTCTATGGTTTGCTGAGGAAACCAACCAAATTTTAAAATATATTAGTAGTCTGGGTAAAGTACTAGTCTCTCCAAAAGCATGGAAATAAAATACTTCCATATCCCACTGAAGACAAGCAATCTGTGCCAATACTAGCAGGAAGGTACCATTCAAAACAAGGAAAAGGGGGTCAACTGAAGATCAGCTCGAACCACGGTGGGAAGGGCCCTGTCAAGTTTGACTCAGCACCCCCACAGCAGTAGAGTCAAACTATCTCCAGCTGGGTTCACTTGTCCAGAATCAAACCTATCTCTCCTGAGTCTTTACAGGAGCCAACTTTGATACCGCTTCCAAGGGAAGAAGGAGACACATATGCCTGTGAGTCTGTCAACGATTTAAAATATCTTTTCAAGAATATACCTGCTGCAGTGTCTACCTGAAGCTCCTAGCACCTACCCACTCCTGAGAACCCGAGGAAAAACCCCAAGTTGCTGCTCTGAAGGACCAATAAGTAAGGCTCGATGAAGCTTTTAAAATCTTTCACTTTTCTGAGTTTACTCTTTCCGTATCTAGCTCTAGGGAAATTAAACGGCCCCAATTTATTTTTGCAATGGGCTCAAAACTACGCTGATAATTTACAGAAAAGTTCCTGCTGGATTTGTGGCCTCCTCCCTTTATCCAGCACCTCAGGCCTCCCTTGGTGGGTTTCTCCTTTGCAAGGCACAGACTGGCATTACTTATGCCAATACATAGAAGATATGGTTTTCAGCCCAAATACGAGCATATATAGTGACATCTCGATCACTAACAGAAAGGTTTCTTATTGGCCTATGGTAAATTCCACCTGGAATTCTCCAGGCCATGAAAGACCTTTTTCCTACACCCAGACTGCCAAAATCATGAATGAATATGCCAACGCTAATATTGAAAATAAACAAGCATTGTGGGGAACAATTAAGCCTAACAATATGAGATATACTGATGATGGTTATTTTCAAGTATGGGATGAATTTATGTGGCTTACTCCTACCATAGGTCACTTAAATCAGAGAGCTCTTTTGTGTTGGGAGCAAAGAAATCATACCTATGATGCCTGGCCTAACAGTACCCGTGAATTAGGATGGCTCTCCCAAAGAGACTGTACCCATACCATTGTTTTACAAGCAACCGATTGGTTTGCCACTGACTGGTTCAGACGGCCAAGCATCAGGTGGTTGGCGCCTAATGGAACTCAGTGGCTGTGTGGCGCAAATTTGTGGCCCTGGCTACCTCCTGGATGGATAGGGCGCTGTACCCTGGGCTTTCCCTGGATGCAAGGGAGTTGGCATAAAGAAATACCGAAGCCTGCAAATTATCCCTATCTGCTTCATCGCTGGACACGGTCAGTCTTCCACTGGTATGATCACCTGTTAAGTATTTTTGTGCCTCAACTGGGAATAGAAGACATAATATGGCATGTAGAGGCCCTCACAAACTATACCACAAAAGCCCTTAATGATTCTATGCGGGGACTGTCGCTGTTAAATTCTGAAGTTACATTAATGAGAAAGGCTGTATTACAAAATAGGATGGCCTTAGACATACTCACAGCAGCTCAGGGAGGAACCTGTGCTATCATTAAAACTGAATGCTGCGTATACATCCCAGATAGCTCAGCTAACATATCCGACGTTTTGGCTGACATGCGCACCCAAATTGAAGCAATGTCTGACGCCTCTGGTTCCCTCAATGATTGGATTTCTTCCTGGTCTAGTGGAGGTATATGGGCTTGGTGGAAAAAACTTCTTTTACTAGCAATAGCAGTAGTTATGCTAGCGTTTTTTCTCTGCTGTGGGGGCTACTGTTGTTGCATGCTCTGCACGAATATGTCAGAAAAATTATCAGAACGGGTGCTCTTTAGGAGCCATTTTATTCCCAGGTTGAAGCCTCACGTACACCTTTGACAATCTACAACTAGGGGCCCTTCATTTAACTGGGATTTTTATACCTCCCAGGAGGTAGGGTCTTCGATCCCTTTCAGCCTGAAGAAGCTACAGAAGACGAGACCTTCACCCTTCAACACCCCTTAAGAATAAGGAGGATAAAAATCCCATAGCAGGCAATGAGACAGGGAAACCGAAGGGATAGCATGAGAAAAAAGTTGGTTTTCTTTTTCATTTTGCTTCTTCTCGGGCTTCTGTTCTTGCTAGGACCCGCCCTGCCTTAATGTATGTCCTCCTTGTAAGGCACAGAGTTAATGATTTCTTTGGAGTCTTCTAGCACAATACATAACATCTAAGGAGTGACCAGGCGAGGCCATTATGTGCATATGCCAGACCACTGTCACTGAACACCTTGATGCCAAGACCCCCCCGGCTCCATGGAATAAGTGATTTATGCTGGTCGCCTAGACCCTGTCTTCGTTCTGACCGGTTTGGGGATGCCTGAGAAGACATGTGCACCAGATCCCAGTCGTCAATAAAAACCCAAGGCCCCAAGCAAAGACTCCCTCTTTTCCTTTCTGAGTCTCGCAGACACTCCGTGTGTATCTGCTCTCTCTCTCTCCCTTCAATAAACTCTGCTTTCACCTCCTGCTGGCTTGTGTTTGATTTCCATCCTGTGTGAAGCCAGGGACCCTCTTGGCCTATCCTGTGGGACCCCTTCTGGATCCTCAGGCCCAGGCTGCCTGCATTAATATGAACTTATACATAAAAAAATCCTGAAGACTCCACCAAACACCTGCTAGCACTAACTAATCAACCAATTCAGTAAAGTTGCAGGAAACAGAAACCGACATAGAGAAAACAGCTGCATTTCTATACACTAGGAACAAAGCATCTGAAAACAATAAGGAAAACAATCCCATTTACAATAATATCCAAAATAATAAAATACTAAAGAATAAATTTAACCAAGTGGATGAAAGATCTGTACACTGATAAGATTTTGATGAACAAAACTGCAGAAGACACAAATGAAAAAATACCCCTAATTCATCAGAAGAAATAACACTGTTAAAATGTCCATATTACCAAAAGCCATCTATAGATTCAATGTCATCCCTGTCAAAATTCCAATGGCATTTTTTTACAGAAATAGAAAAACCAGTCCTAAAACTAGTATAGAATAGCCAAAGCAATCTTGAGAAAGAACAACAAAGCTGGAGGCATTACACTTCCTGATTTCAAACTATACTTCAAAGCTACAATAATCAAAACCATATGGTACTGGCATAAAAACAGACACATAGGCCAATGGAACAGAATCAAGAGCACAGAAGTAGATCCCTATATATTTCACAAGGGAGCCAAGAATATTCAATGCAGAAAGGTTAGTACTTCAAAAATTGGTGCTGGGAAACCAGATAATCACAATGCAGAATGAAATTGGACCCTATCTTATGTCACTCACAAAAGTGAACTTAAAATGGATGAAAGACTTAAATTTAAGACTTGAACCATAAAACTCAAAGAAGAAACATGGAGGGGCATCTGGGTGTCCCCGTTGGATAAGCATCCGACTTCGGCTCAGGTCATGATCTCACGGTTTGTGAGTTCGAGCCCCGAACTGGGCTCTGCACTAACAGCGTGGAGCCTGCTTGGGATTCTCTCTCTCTTCCTCTCTCTCTGCCCCTCCCCTGCTCACTCTCACTCTGTCTCTCAAAAATAAAGAAACTTAAAAAATACATATATGGAGAAAATCTCCTTGACATTGGTCGTGGCAGTGATTTCCTGGATATGATGCCAAAAGCACAAGGAACAAAAGCAAAAATAAATGAGACTCCATCAGAGCTGAGTTTGCTTCCTTATTTGTTTACTGACTTGGTTGGAATATTTTATTGACGCTTATTTCTCTCCAGTGTGCAACCTCTGATGTATCTTAGAGGGCACAGTCTTGTGTGGACAGTCACTCCTCGATGACACAGGTTTTAGCACCGTTCTCCTTAATGGTCTCTTTCTCTGACCCCTCTGCTAAGCTTCCTGCCCCTGTTGGTATCACAACCACATGTTAGGCTCTACCGATTGACAGGTGATTGCTCTATTGTTTTTAACAACACCCTGAGGCATAAATTGTACCAGTCTGATCCCATTGAATTTTGAATCCTTTACAGAAGTCATTTTTGAGGCCAGTCTTTGAAACATGTTTCAACCCCAGCAAGACTTTTCTTAGCTGTCTCTTTCTCTGTTTCTCTGGTAAACAAGGTGGCTTCTGGTTTCGCTAGTTGCTCGTATGAAGTTAATTGCCTCCTCTTAATCGCCTATCATTAAAATCTCCATT